>NC_064639.1:62804624-63107655 GCF_023864345.2 Schistocerca serialis cubense
TTTTGTGTGTGCCTATCTAAAACTCAGCATCTCCATTATATGGTAAGTAGCACCTAACTGTTTCGTAATACTGATCTCTTATTTATAACAACAAAAATAATCAAACAACGGAAAATCCAGGATGGAATGTAACAATGCCAGAGAAGGAAAGTTGCCACTCACCATATAGCGGAGATGCTGAGTCACGATAGGCACAAAATGTTGTGCCTATCACGACTCAACAAAAATAATCAATTATAGATAATATAATATAAATGGACAGATAAAACAATCTACTCGCAAAGCGGCGGCAGGGGAACACACACACACACACACACACACACACACACACACACAAGGATATAATTATTGCAAGCTTTTGGAGACAGTGGCTCCTCCTCCTGGCAGAAGAATTGAAGGGGAAGGAAGAGAGGTGAAGGAAAATGACTGGAGAGGTTTAGGGAAAGGAGTACAGTTCAGGACAGTCACCTGGAACCCCATTCAGGGGAGACTTTCTGGACGGGATGAGAAGGAAAGACTGATTGTTGGGGACTCACCAACAATTTTTAACAAATTTAAAAGGGAAGAACACTTCACTAATGTTATGAAATACTGTCTTTTCATTATACAACATTGAACCCTACCAGGCATTACGTATCACTTTACTAAATGCTGGTACATACAGAATCCAATGAACAATTTAAGGATTTTTGTTTTTATCTTCATATTTACTTTGGATAATTGAGATTCTCTCAGAAGTTTTTCAATTGCATTTTTTAACATGGCTTTGTTAAATATCAGAAACGGAAAAAAATTATTTCAACCAATTAACTGAAAAAATAAGTCATTTAAAAAATTGGTGTCACCAGACAGGACTCAAACTCAGCTTACTGCAAACTGGAGCAAGCCTTCATGGCTCACCTGATTGATTGATTGAGGGGGGTTACAGGACTAAACAGTCCTGTGATTCAAAAGTTACATGTGTAAGACAGGGGTGCCCACTGAAAGTGATTGGATCCAGTCGGAGGAGTCACACTATAAAGTGAGGAAAGTAAAACACACACATTACAAGGCATAAAAGGGTAGGCCAAAACTAAAAACTGGAAAAATAGGGGGATAAAAGAGCTGTCTTTGCAAGGGGGAGTGGTCATGGGTCCCAGACCCAGAAAACACAAAGAGATCCCAACCACAACCACGCTGCCCTGGTCCAGCAGTAAAGAAAAACCTTATAACTGAAAATAAAAACAACTTTCATGTGGGAAACTGAGGACCAATTCAGCCATTCTGGAACAGTGTGCTAATATTAAAGACAAGGAATTGGGAAGGGTATACTTAGTATAAACGGCCAAAAGAAGGGGACATTCCACCAATATATGGGATACCATCAGTCTGGCTCTACAGCCACATTGTGGAAGTGGCTCGTTACGCAAGAGAAAACAGTGGGTGAGGCTGGCTCACCTGAAGATGACTGGCAGGTGTCTAGTTAATAAATCATGGGATGTTTTAAATTATGACTGACTGCAAGCCCAAAATTTGTACGAACACACAATTTGCCTGGAAAATTTTAAAATATAATAAGTAAACAAAAAAAACTTAAAATTCACAGAGCTCAAACCTATAAATTTCAGGATACCAGCCAAATAACTTAACTGCTACACAATGGAACTGTTTTGTCATTATTTTCTAGGCTCTAGTGGATCACAAAACAATAATTCCCCCCCCCCCCCCCCCCCCCAATATTTGATTTCAAAACGCAGAGCCCATCCCTGGAGACCTTGTCTTGGTAGCTATTGTTAAAAGGTTGTTCTCAGAAAGATGATTCAATTTTCTATTGTAAGTTACCATAAAAATATTTTTGTGAGCACGCAGGCCACTTGCTTATCACTGTACTGTATTTATGGAAGAGTTATCAACCACATACTCAGTCTTCCACGAAAAACACCTGACTGACTATAAAGCTAAACTCAAGGGACACGCCACCAAGATATTTTGGTGCTTTAGCTGAAATACCACTATGGCCCAAAGAGTTATTGCTTCTTATTGCCCTAACTATTTTTCTCTCTCAAACTATTTATTTAACAAAACTTGTTATATAGTTTTACAGTATTCAGTACCATACTTCATATATCTATTAAACCTACTTTAGTGATTTCCCACCCCCCTGTGTTTTCAGTAACTCTTAGGAAGAATTCACTGAATTCAGTGGCCAGTGATTTGCTGCTGTCATCATCCAGTAGTTGAACAGTTTGCCTTCATGTGTTTATTAGGTTTTCATACAGTAAATTCTCTCTGAATAGTGCAATGCAATCATGTACAATTCTGTGAAATTCTACCATTACCTTCTCAGCTAAATTTCATTGAGGGAGATATTTTATTGCTGCCACTTGGCATTGTGGTCAGATAAGCCATTTATTGTGGAGCTATTTGATGAAAGGCAGCTGGATTTAGAAATGAATTATCCATCACTGTTACATCATTTATCCCCCCCGAGAAGAACTAACAGTTCCACATCTGCACTTGTTTTATTTATTAGTTTTGTGGTTGCAGCCTCACTAATTCAGCCCTCAATAGTCCGGCCTCTCAGTAATACAGCCCACATCCAACCTATAGTCACTCAAGCAAAAATGAAACTCTCAACAGTGAATTATGATAAACCTGCTCTGCTAGACCTCAAACAGAAACTTGAAATTTTGGGTTAAGTCAAACCGAGGTTTTCTCGTCTCGGTTTCAGTAATCAGGTTATTTAAGAAGGGTAGGTGATCGGCCCCCCGCTTCCAATTGCCTCGGTGGGGCTGCCACCTTATTGCCCAGGCACTGACAATTTACCAGAGGTTCGGCATATGGGCTTGGCATTTCCTCTGCATCCCTATACGTGGTTTAAACACCAGCATCGGTTAAGTGGGGGAAATGGAAAGAAAAAGGATGGGCTGGGTATAGGAAAAGGATAGGAGACAGGTTTTCGATAGGTCGCCGTGGGACACACTCGGTCTGGCTCCTCCCCTTTGGCCTGTCCGGCCTACTGCCGGCATAGCCCTCCGGATCCAGAGTACGCAAACCTCCTCACCCTCACAAACAGTGATACCTTAAGGCAGTGTCCCGCGAGGAGGGGGACATCTGCTTAATGGCACAACAATATCGAGACATCGAAGAGAAACTGGCCAGATTACAGAGAAAGGCAGGTGTTGCAGACATCAAGATAAATGTTTGCAAAACCAAATAATTGTGGATAAATTAGACCATCATGAATAGGCTGGCCATTAACGGAGAGGACACAGAACAGGTCCAATCTTTCTTCTATCTCGGAAGCACAGTCACGACTACAGGAGGCGCCGAGAACGTCGTTCGTAGTCGCATCCGCAAAGCGAACGGTGCTTTCGTACAACTGTACCCTGTTTGGAGGAACATCTCAAAGAACACAAAACTCTGGCTTTTCAAGAGCAATGTGAAGGGTGTTCTGTTGTACGGTTGCGAAACTTGTAAGGTGACTTATCACATCAAAAACCAGCTCCGAGTTTTTATCGACTGCTATCTCTGGCGTATTTTAAATGTGAGATGGCCAGATATAATGACAAATGAAGATCTTTAGAGGGAGACAAATCAGCAACCAATAAATACACAAATCGAGGAAAGACAATGGAACTGGATTGCGCATACATTGAGGAAACCAGATGGAGCTGCTGAAAGGGTGGCGTCGAACTGGAACCCTCAACGAGTTAGAAAACACGGTCGCCCCAAAAAGACACGGAAAAGGACGATCGAGAGAGAAGCTGCAGAGGATTGGAAAACCTGGAGTGAAGTGAAGAGACTTGCTAGAAATCGTACCAGGTGGAGGCATTTCGGCAGGCCCTCTGTTCCAGAGGAAACTACAGGAACTGAGTGCTAAGTAAGAACCGAGGTTCTTCGCAAAAAGCCATTCCAGCTGAGTACAATGTTGCCTCGGCAACTATTTATGACATCAAAAGGAAAGATGCTGACTTAAGGCAGTATGCAAGCCAAATGAAGAGTGATTTGGGAAAATGGAACGTTATGCAAAATAATGAGAAATCATACAAAAATGCACTAAAGGTAAGTGAATTCTGGGCAGTGGTCCGATAATTAAGTAAAAAGCAGCTATATTTAACAGATAACTTGGTGGCAGTAACCTGTCTGCAGCAAGTGAGGATTAGCTATCAAACTGGAAAAAACAACACAGTGTGCAGCAGATGACAGCCACTGGGGAAAGTCACTTAGCTAACGAAAAAGGCACAGAAGAGTTTGTAAAGATGATGCGGGAAATAATAGGGGAAGAAGATTTAACTGCTGATGCCTAGTACAATGCTGATGAAACTGGCCTCTTTTACAAGATGCTTCCTTCAAAAATACTACTTACCAAGGATGAAAACAAAATGTGGATGGACAGAAATATTCTCTCAGTGGGTCCACCGAAACTGAGAAAAACAGCAAGAAAAAGCTTCTACCGAAAGTTATCCTTGTAATTGACAATGCTTCCAGTCATTACTCTGATGCAATTCTAAAGTCCAGTGGCATACAACCAATCTTCCTTCTAGTGAATGTGATGGCCCTGATCCAGCCCATGGACCACAGAATCTTGGAATCTACTGAATGTCATTACTGACAGGCACTTCTTGTGTCCTTGCTGGGCAAATTTTAAGATGAGGACACATGTGGAGAGAGTATCAAGACTTCTCACACTGCTGTTGCTGAAGCTTCAGGTACCTTCCTAGAGCACATTAAGCAACAACCAGTGACACATTTCATGGTGATTGTTACTACTGTATATGTACACACACAAGTTTTCTATAAAAACAAATTACATTTCAGACACACACAATAAGCTGGCACTTCTGTTAACCCAACACCAATACATGCAAAGAACGGCCATATTAGTGAGGATGGATGTTAATCGCAACAAAGCATAAAATGTAGTTTAGGTTGCAGATAGCTACGTAAGCTGGTATTTTATCATTATTGTAGAAATAAAACCGTTGTGAGGCACTTGAAGGCAGTGAAACTAACACAGTGATAATAAACCATACAGTTGTTCAGTTCATGGACACCAGTTAGCTGTAACTTGTATATCTGCACTTATCATCACGTGTAACAAGGGATAATAGAGAAATTGGCATGCTCAATACATTAACAGTAATGTCCTCATGTAGACTGCACCACAAACGAGATGTTTATGTGAAACAGTACTGTCCAGGATTGCAATACATGCAGTCCTCTATAAATACCATGCGAGTTACAACACAGAATGAAGAAAGAACGCATAATTGTCATATTAACACAAATGGAGTTTACACACATTTTTGATGATGCAATTAAATGGAGGATAGCAGTCTGGTATAACCATTATCATCTATAATGACTATGTGAGAGTGACAGTAAGGTGATCTTTACATTTAGAATTTGTATTCCGTATCTGGACTAAAATCTGTAAATCAGAGCACATTAGACGGCAAGTGTAAGGTTGCCACTATATGATGCATCCAAAGCAGTTGCTATTATTGTGGACATCAAACAACAGCGGGACATCAAGGACTCTCAGTGGCCTCAATTAAAATTATGAGGGATGAAAGCAATATTGAAATTTTAACATATAATCACTTGACAGTTATTTCTATTAAATCTTACTATTCTCTGTAGCTGCTGAATGAGGTTTAAAACGTCTGCATAAGGGAAGCTGTACACTGCTAAGAGCTATTATTTTGTGTCAAATATAAATACAGGTAACGACGATTAGTCAGTTGCAAAATTTTTCTTCATTTCCATTCACTAGGTTTCGAGTCTTTTCAGACCGATATTCAAAACTGGCATGTAGAAGTTTCGATGTTCCTAGAACAATGCTGACTAATGGAGACAGCTTCATGCAGCAGTGTGATCAGTGTTGCATGTTAATGTCCATCTGGCAGTTTTAATTATCATTGCCTATTAGCTATTAACTGTAAACACTGTGTGCACCAGCACACTGCATGTGCAGCTGTAAAGCATGTACTGGAAGCTGATAGATTTCTTATGAAATAATTTGACTCGTTCCACATGTCTTCTTCACAATAGAGTTTATCAAATACAATGAATGAATGAATCCATGCAAATATTGGAGACTCTGCCACTAGGGATGTTTTAAACAGCTGATGTTATACACATACTAGAAAAAAAGAGTATAAGTAAAATAATGAACAGTCTCGATGGAATGCAAACAATTTAGGAGTAAAGGTAACAGTGCAACAAAAAATAGAGGCGTTTAGTCTTTGACAGGCATATGAACAATGAAAACTTGCTTGTTTCTTCGGTTTAGAGTAGATACATTTGGGACAATGGAGCTGTAAAGGCTATCAAGTTTTCTGTCATGTTTACTTGCCTCTTTATGACTAACCATCTATACTATTATTAGAAAGAGTACTATATATTTTATGCGAGTTATCTACGAGAAAGTTTGGTGCTAGGTGGCGGGTGTATTTGTCGATGTGCTGTAGTGATACATGTCATTCCTTGAATGAGAGGTATCAAGTCCTTGGTAGCTGTCCTCATTTGTCATGTATTAAGTTGAAATTTTTAAGATTCAATCTCTCTTCTTATCTATGTCGTGTAATGAATGAGAACGAGAAGCTAATTTTCAGCAGCTCTTTCTGCAGTCTGCAAGGAGGCGAAGTTTGAGCCAAGTGTGAGGAAGGAAGTACACAGATTTATGACACAGACTAACTGGACCACAATTAATAGTACTTAACAGCAACCGAATATTCGATAAACAACATTCATTGTCTATAAAAGGAGTGCTCAGGTGTGTAACGCCACTTCCTTTGGACGCAAAGACGAAAATATAAAAATAGTACCCAAAACCCAATACAGGCCCCAAACCCAAGATCCAAATTTCATAAAAAAAGAAAACAAAGACCCACTGTGATACCATCACTTGAATAGCAGCAAGTATACTGAAGAGAAACAATGTAAAAAGAAATAGAAAAGAAATCCGGTTTAAAGTAACTTAGTATTTTTGCAGAAGAAAGTAAAATAGAATCCCTTTTGTACGAGATTAAAGCAAAAGTAGATCACAAAGTAGTGTACTTATAGATCACGGAGTAGAACAAGTGACCTCTAAGAATACTCCTTGTGAGAACTCTTTGAGGACACCACGGAATACAGAAGATAAAGTTATACATTGTTAATGTGCTTCTAGCGCTTGCTCGATCGTGTCTTAACTTAATGTGTTGTCTGCGATCTGCTAGAAATCATTATGCTTGAAATAGGTAGATCAGCAACTTTGAGTATATCATTATGTAAAGTCAAGATAGGAAAAGAACCAAAATTTGTCTTAAATTGATTATCATCAATGGAAGACTGAACTTGTCCCAAAGTGATAGACTGTTAGTAATTTAATGAAAGTCCGCCCCCGGTAGCCGAGTGGTCAGCGCGACAGAATGTCAATCCTGAGGGCCCGGGTTCGATTCCCGGCTGGATTGGAGCTTTCCTTTGCTCAGGCACTGGGTGTCGTGTTGTCATCATCATCATCATCATCATCACCCATCAGCATTCCATCCCCACCAACACGCAAGCTGCCGAAGTGGCGTCAAATCGAAAGACTTGCACCTGGCGAATGGTCTACCCGATGGGAGGGCCTCGTCACACGACATTTAATTATTTAATGAAAAAGGAAGTGAAAATTCATATTGAATTATGAGAAAATACTTAGATTTCGTTAAAGCAACTGGTGAAATCTGGATCTTATTGCAAACTCTTGGACTGAAATTTATGTAACAAATTCCACCCAGCTTAGGGAGAGGTTACTTCTTTAAGACAGTGATAGGATTAAGCCATCATAATGTGAAGTTACTGTGTTTGACCTTTTTTTAATAACAGCATATATTCGTTGCCGCTCTAAAAAAAGTTATCGTACCGATTCAGACTATTTAGCTTATTTAAACTGGAAATTTTAGTGGAGAAACTATTGCTGTATATAGACTGTAACCACGATTAGTGGAATAATAGCAGTTTGTATGCATCTACATGTAGCTGTGCTTGTCCCCGTCAGGGAGCATATGACTATTTGAACTGGCTGGTACAATTAATATGCACTCGGCGTGAATATAGTGCAGCAGGACAGACTTCTTTTGCAATGTTCCTCATCAGACAGTATACAGACATTCTATCTCCGGCTGGTTGGAGCCCGAACTTTATCAATGAACATTTTCAATAGAAGGAGCAGTTACAGGTGGCCTCTTATATAGATGTTTGATGCATGAGGTAAAGTATAACAAACCACCACACACCCCAAGCCAACCAGGAACACTTCAGTGCTAACCAGAAGCTAATGTGGAAACAATGTTCTCAGCCATTTTTAGATGTTTTCAAAATACTTCAACAGAGGTTGTAACAGTAGGTAAAAAAAAAGCACTCCACACAAACAATGGTGGCCGGGGGAGGGGGGAGGGAGAGGGGGTTGGGGAATGGTGAGGAGTCGAAGCAACAGGTGATAGTTATCCTGGTGTGTGTGTGTGTGTGTGTGTGTGTGTGTGTGTGTGTGTGTGTGTGTTTCATCAACTGGAAAGGTTATGGGCAATGTCTTCTGGGAAACAGAGGGGGATTTACCTTGTCAATTGCCATGCAAAGAGTGAAACAGTAACTGGTTAATACCGTGCACCTTTTGTTGACCTGCTCATACAGTGCAAGCATGCAGTGTGCTAGCATCTGAGACAGAAAGAGAAGCAGAGGCAGAGGCAGATTGAATTTGTATCGCAGATTAACGACAGTCAAGTCTGTTATACTGGCCAGCTTGTGGTATTTAGCTGGGCTTTCTACACACATTTAGACAAATGCTAGACCCATCTCCAATTTCCACCTCAAATAATATGAAACACAAACAGTTAAAACAGGATAACTCGCAGAAAAAAGTTTACATAACTTCCTTCCCTGAACTTGACCAGTGACTACAGCAACTGAAATAGCATCCAGCCACAAATGAAGATAAAATAAACCTCCAAACTGTGAAAAACACTGCACAACATAAGCTAGGAAAGGTTTGGTGGTTGGATTGGAGAAGGGACCAAACTACGCAATCATCAGTCCCTACGATCACGGAATAACTCAAACCAATAAAACCTCACACTACAAGACGGAACGATAATAGCCATAAAATTACAAACTAGGAACAGAGAAGGAAGGAAGAAGGTTAAAGAAAAGGGGAGGGAAAGAAAGTGACTAATGACAGAGGCATGAAGGAAGAAGCACAGGTAGACAAGATACACACTCAAGATAAAACAGACCCCGTAAGGAGAGGAGTGGAAAGGTAGAGGGCGGGGGTGAACCACCGAGTCCAGTCGAAGCCAGTCCAATCGCGATGAAGAGTGGAGCAAGATGGCCTGCCAGCCCCTCCACCCACTGATAAGGTTGAAGGTCCCACCCTTAAATAAAGTGATAAAAACCCCCGTCACGAAGAAATCGTGAAACTAGATCAGCCGCTGAGGCATTGTCAGCAAACGTGAGGGGTAGCAAGTCAGGAAAGCTAAACGTCCATCGCAGGGCAGCGAAGTTGGAACAGTCCAGTAAGAGGTGAACCACAGTTAACTGGAGAGAGGGGGGGGGGGGGGGGCTCACAATGGAGGAGATACCCGTGAGACAGCCATGTGTGGCTGATGTGGAACCGGCAAAGGACGACAGAGGCCTTAAGAGAGGTCCATAAGAAGGACTGCCACATAGTTGTAGAATCCTTTATCGCCCTGAGCTTGTTCGGCGAAGAAAGAGTGTGCTATTCTGCATTCCACAGTGTCAAAACCAGATGATGTAATGCCAAGTGTATGCCAATGGCAAGAGATGGCCTGTTAGTAGCCAATTTAACCAGCTGATCGGCAAGTTCATTTCTAGGGATCCCAACATGGGCTGGCGTCCAAATGAAAACCACTGAGCATTCACATTGAGCAAGGAGAGAAAGGGAGTCTGGATAGCTATGATCAACGGGTGGCGAGGGAAGCACTGGCTGATAGCTTACAAACTGCTCAAGGAGTCACTACAGATAGTGAAGGACAGTCCTTAGCAGAAGCAGACATGGCACAGTGCGCACAAGATGGCAACCAATTCTGAAGTAAAAACACTACAGCCATCTGGCAAGAAATGAAGTTCCGTGTGTCTCGCATAGGTGTAAGCATAACCAGTGTGACCAGCAACCATGGAGCCATCAGTATAAATCACTTCTGCGAATTGGCAGTGAAGAGTCTTCGGAGGGACAGAATCCTTTGGGAGAGATCAAGACAGAGCAGTGGCCGAGAAACGCACCACAGAGGGGTACTGTGTGAGGGGAGGAAAGAGGCAGTGCTGCAGCTTAGAAAAGAGCGACTGAATGCGGACAGCCACGGTAAGCCCATATCGTGGCCGTCACCGCTGAAGGTTGATCTCAATGTCTGGATAAAGGAGACCATAATTAGGGTGCTTTGGGGTGCAGCGAATGCTGAGTGTGTAAGATATCAGCTATTGTTGGCACAAAACTCGCAGCGGTGGAATCCCCGCCTCTGCGAGAAGGCTAATCACGGGGCTAGTTCAGATGACACCAGTCGCAAGTCGTACCCCACAGTGGTGGATGGGGTCTAGTGTCTGCAATGTCAAAGGTGACGCAGAACCATTGACAGGACTCACGTAGTCTAAACCAGACTGGACCAGCACTTCGTACAATCACAGTAGAATAGAGCGGCCTGCACCCCAGGTGGTACTGCACAGTCATCTAAGAACACTGAGATGTAACCAGCATGTCCTCTTCAGCTGGCGAAGATAAGGGAGCCATGTCAACCGGGCATCGAAGACCAGACCAAAGAAGCGATGGATGTCCGCCACCTCGAGGCATTGGCCATCGAGCAACAGGTCCGAATGAGGATGGACTGTACGGCGAGAAAAGAAATGCATGACACAGGACTCTACCACCGAAAACCATGGGAGAGAGCCCAACATTGCGCCCAGTAGATTGCCCCCTGTAGATGGCATTCTGCAGCACCCGTGACGGAGGAAGTGACATAGATACAAAAATTGTCAGCATACAAAGAGTGGGGGCCTGTCGGCCCAGCAGCCACCACCAGTCCATTAATGGCTACGAGAAAGAGAGGGGCACTCAGCACAGAACCCCGTGGAACCCCATCATCTTGCCGATGGGAAGTGCTGTAGGAGGAACCAACTTGGACCCGGAAAGAGCTACAAGAAAGAAATTTATGGATAAAAATGGGCAGAGCACCACGAAGGCCCCATTTGTGAAGGGTGGTGAGGATGTGGTGGCGCCAGGTGGTGTAAGGTCAAAGAAGACTGCAATGAGGTGTTGCTGATGGGCAAAAGCTGACTGGATAGCAGACTCCAGGTGGACCAAGTTATCCACCATAGAGTGGCCACAGTGAAAACCACCTCGAGTCAATGACAAAAGGTTACAGGATTCAAGGATCCAAAACAGCTACAGGCTCACCAGGCATTCAAGGAGCTTGCAGAGGGTGTTGGTAAGGCTAATTGGACGGTAGCTATCCAACTGAAGAGGTGGCTTCCCCGGCTTCAACACCAGAATAACAATGCTTTCCTGCCACTGGGTAGGACGGTTGAAAAGGGTCAGTACACAACGGTGGCCAGCCACCGATAGGGTCAGTACACAACGGTGGCCAGCCACCGATAAGTGTTGGAGCATTTGGTTATGTATCTGATCCGGTCCAGGAGCCATGTCGAGACAAAGGCCGACGGCACTGGTGTATTCCCACTCACCAAATGGGGCGTTACAAGGTTCCAAGCAGTGAGAAACGAAATACAAAGGCAGTAGTTCTAAGCCCTCTTTCAGGAAGAGGAACATGGGTGGATACCGAGTCAATGCAGAGGCTTGGACAAAGTGTTGAGCGAAATGCCTTGCGACTATACGTCTGGATGGGTAAGGACAACACCATGCACAGAAATTCCTGCAACGCTGGTGGGAGGAAGATGGCAAAAATTCACCAGAGTTTCACCCAGACTTGTGAAGAGGGGGTGTGCGGTACTATGGCAGCCACATATTGTTCCCAGCAAATCCGTTTCTGAAATTTGATTACGTAACGGGCCCGGGTGCGGAACTGTTTAAAGATCAGAAGGAGAGCAGTAGAAGGGTGCCATTTGAGGTGTTGAAGAGCACGGCAGAGGTCTTTTTGGCCGCAGCAATTTCCAGAGTCTACCAAGGGACCATCTTCCGACGGTGGTGGTGGTGGTGGTGGTGGTGGTGGTGGTGGTGGGGGCGGGGGCGGGGGGGAGGGGGGGGGCTGAGGAAGAAGGGGTGGCTGAAACAGCCGCAGAAAGAATGGCGGCAAACAAAGCCTGTGTAGACTCATCAATACTGCTGTGTCGTAGTACAGGGGAGGATGGTAGTAGAGGAGAAGGCACCCCAATCAGCTTTAGACGAGGCCCAACTGGGAGGGTGATGGAGCGAGATACACTGAAGGAAGGTCGAAACAATCAGGCAATGATCGCTGTCACATAAGTCATCATTGACACCCCACTGAATGGAGGGCAAAGGCCGGGACTGCAGATGGAGAGGTCAACGGCAGGGAAAGTGCTGTGTGCCACACTAAAGTGTGTGGGAGGGGCGGTGTTTAGTAGACAGAGGTCAAGACCTGCCAGAACAGCTTCAACTGTCCTGCCCAGGGCAGTAGTCATGTGGGTACCCCAAAGAGGTAGAAGGAAGAGAAGGGCAGACCACAGCGAGGTCGGGTACAGAATTACGCCTGGCAATCTTGGCACCCAACAGCCGCAGATCGGGCGGTTGGTGTGGAGCTGCAGATTGCCTTTCACGGGGGTGCCGAGAAGATGAGTCCCAGGAGGGAGCTCCAGTACTGGCGGCTGCCAAAGAAGGGGAGCGCTTCTCTAGCAGGGGAGGGGGAGCAGCACCAGAAGGGGTGGGTATGGGTACTGATGAGTAGGGGTATGGGGAGTGGGAGTGGGAGAGGGGGGGGGGGAGAGAGGGAGGGAGGGAGAGAGAGAGAGAGAGAGAGAGAGAGAGAGAGAGAGAGAGAGAGAGAGAGGTGTGGGGCAAATGGTGCGGGGCTGGGAAGAGGTGGTGATAGGAGGGGGAATGAACATAACTGAAGCAAAAGTAGAAGCTATAGGCACGGGGTGGAGCCTGTCATACTTTCAACAAACCTCGGTGTAGGTAAGTCTATCTAAGGTCTTGTACTCTTGAATCTGTCATTCTTTCACATACACCAGGCATGCTGGGGAGCATGGAGAATGTTACGCATTACAATTTATGCGCACTGGCAGGGGAGCACAGGCACTCCCCTCATGGAGGGGGCACTCACAGTCACCGCAGAGGGGATCGTTGGTGCAGCGGGAGGACGTGTCCAAACCGTAAGCATTTAAGGCATCTCCTCAGTGGTGGAATGTAAGGTTTTACATCACACCGATACATCATCACCTTGACCTTCTCTGGGAGGGTATCCCCCTCGAAGGCCAGCATAAAGATGCCTGTATTGGTGTGATTGTTTTTAGGGCATCGCTGTACAAGGCAGATAAATCAACCTCCTCACTGCTCAAGGTTGGCACGGAGCTCCTCGTCAGTTTGGAGAAGAAGATCCCGGTGGAAAATGATGCCCTGTACTGAGTTCAAAATTGGTGGGGTGTGATGGAGACTGGATGTCACCAAGATGGTCACAAGCACACAGGGCTTCAGATTGGGCAGCAGAACATGTCTTTATGAGCAAAGAACTGACCGCATTTTACTCATGGATTCCACTTCGCCATACTTATCTTCAATCGTCTCCACGAAAAACAAAGGCTTAGAAGCAGCAAAACTTTTGCCATCAGTCCTGGTTCAAACCAGGTACCAAAGGAAAGGTTTCAACCCAAGCTGGTGAGCTTGATCCTCTTCCCAGGAGGTGGCCAGGGAGGGGAAGGCCAAAGGATGAGAAGGAAGAGTGTCATGGCTTCTACCACTCATAGAGATGGCCACAGAATAGACAGGATGTTGTAGCTTTTGTCGCTTCATGTGCAAGGCATCTGCCCTAGTACCAACCACTCTAACCAGGGCCCGTGGGCACCACCCAGCCACAGCAAGGGCCGTCTGGCATGGCGGCCATTGCCGAGAGTTCTTATGCCCCAAAGTGATGAGCAACGACTCCTTGGCATACACGAGGCGTTAACAGCTCAGGTACTACCAATATGATCTACATCTACATCTACATCTAAATCCATACTCCGCAAGCCACCTGACAGTGTATGGCGGAGGGTAACTCGAGTACCTCTATCGGTTCTCCCTTCTATTCCAGTCTCGTATTGTTCGTGGAAACAAGGATTGTCGGTATGCCTCTGTGTGGGCTCTAATCTCTCTGATTTTATCCTCATGGTCTCTGTGTGAGATATATGTAGTAGGGAGAAATATACCGCTTGACTCCTCGGAGAAGGTATGTTCTCGAAACTTCAACAAAAGTCCGTACCGAGCTACTGAGCGTCTCTCCTGCAGAGTATTCCACTGGAGCTTATCTATCACCTCCGTAACGCTTTCACGATTACTAAATGATCCTGTAACGAAGCGCGCTGCTCTCCGTCGGATCTTCTCTATCTCTTCTATCAACCCTATCTGGTACGGATCCCACACTGCTGAGCAGTATTCAAGCAGTGGGCGAACAAGTGTACTATAACCTACTTCCTTTGTTTTCGGATCCCTGTGTTGTCAGGAGACTCCGCCAAGTGGGTACTTAATAGTCCCACCACACGGACTGGCTTCCGTCCTGGTGACCTAGAAGGAAGGGGGCCAGCGTGCATGGGGAAAAGGAAGGGGAGGGGGAGGGGGAGAGGAAACTAGGCTGAGAGTTCACCCCCAAATGGCTCACACTGAATGTAAAATGTTGGAAATGGAGGTCAAACCCCAATGGGACCAGAAACACCGAAAAGGAGATGGAAACAGCAAACTAAACAATAGCACATACCAAAACAAAGCCGGGATGATAGTCAAGTCGATATAAAGAAGTCCACCAAGAGGGAAAGGAGGTGGCAGGGAGAAAGGAGCAAGGACAGGGAAGGAGAGGAACAGGGATGATAATGCAGTCTGTAGAAAGGAAGGGGACTGCAATAGCTCAGGGCCCCATGCACGCCACACACGTACCCACAAAAGGGACTGTGGGGCCCGTTGGGGGGCTAGGAAAGGGACACCATGTAGCTTTTCTCAGCCAATAGGGTGAAATGATATGTAAGAAGTAATAAAATATGCAAAATAAACCATTCATCTTTCACTAGGACATTACACTGGTCCACAAAATTGCCTTTTTACACTGCGTAAAGTTCAATTCAAATTGTCAGAACATCCACAAACTGAATTACATTTTCTACATATTTAGACTCCGCAAAAATTTGCAGCTGGAAAGTGAGTCCAATGAAGTGGTTGTGTGTCAGTTGCACATGGGTACTTCCACACCTTTGAAAGCAAAGGAAGCATTGTTTCAGATTTTAAAATCTGAGTGTCTAGGACCACAAAAATATGATGCTCTTAATTAGAGTGTTAAGGACTTTGGACTGACATGACCTTACCCTTTATCACCACCACACATTTCGCATTAAGTGTCAAGTAACGCCTGCTTCTAGACTTTCCCATGCATACAACAATCTTAGACAGACACATTAGTGTTGCTGAAGTACATTTTATAACATTACTGATCCACCTTCTGTGAGGTCACTGCATTCTCAGAATCTCGAAGAACATCCTTCACCGCCTGTCTACTCTGCTTGTCCTTCTCAACTGGACTACATTTTTTGTTACAGTCGTCACAATTATGTCCCACTCTCCAGTCTCTTCCCTGAATGTTTGTTTCCCTGTCTCACCCACTAATTTGCTTACCTTTGCATCCCTCAGTTATTGAATTCTTTTTTTCATTAAATGCCCACATCATAATGCCGTAAGTTTAAAACCACTTGTAAACTTTTCTTTTCAGGCACATCTGAAGCATACTTTTACAGAATATTATTTAGTTTATTGAAAGCACGCCATACTACTTTGGTCTTCTATTCATTTATTTTCTGGAGATAGAAACATTACAGTTAACATCCCGCCGAAGACGAGGTCATTACAATCAAAGCATTGCTCAGTGTTTCCAGAATCTACGCTGGTTGGCATAGTGGAGGTCACATTCTTCAAGATACCTCATTATGTTTGAATATGTTCTACACAGTTTTTGCCCTCTACAACTCTCTAGTTAGTACCACTGAAGTCGTTCCCTGACATCTTGACAGATGTCGTATCATCCTATCCCTTCCCCTTGTGTTTCCCACGTATTCCTTTCCTCTCAGATACTGCACAGAACCTCCTCATTCCTTACCTTATCAGTTCAACATCTGTTGGTAGCACCACATCTCAAATGCTTCAATTCTCTTCTGGTTTCCCCACAGTCCATGTTTCACTACCATACAATGCTGTGCTTCAAACATACATTCTCAGCAATTTCTTCCTGAAAAGTTTGATACTAGTAGACTTCTCTTGGCCAGGAATGCTGTTTTCGCCAGGGATAGCCTGCTTTTGATGTCCTCCTCACTCTGTCCATCACCTGTTATTTTGCTGCCAAAGTAGCAGAATTCCTTAACTTCATCTACTTCTTGACCATCAATTCTGTCGTCAAGTTTCTCACTATTCTCATTTCTGCTACTTTTAAATAATCTAATTATTGGTCACTATTTTATTGACAGGAAATTAAATAGTGTGAGATATTTTGATTTCTTGACAGAGGTTCTGGAGAACTGTAGGAACATGTGAGGTGATACTGACCCGGCAACTTTTCTTAGAAGATTGGTCAAGGAAAGGCAAATCTACATTTAGAGCATAAGTAGATACGGAGAATGATTTTGACAATGTGGACTGGAACAGTCTCTTTGAAATTCTGAAGATAGCAGGGGTAAAATACTGGGAGCAAAAAGCTATTTACAACTTCTACAGAAGCCAGACAATAGGTATACAAGTCAAGGGGCATGGAAAGTAGGCAATGGTTGAGAAGTAAGTACATCAGGGTTGTAGGTTATCCCTGATGTTATTCGGTCTGTACAGTGAGCAGTGAGCAAAAATTTGGAGTACGAATTAAAGTTCATGGAGAAGGAATAAAAACTTTTAGGTCTGCCAGTGACACTGTAATCCTATCAGAGAAAGCAGAGGACTTGGAAGAGCAGTTGAACAGGATGGACAGTGTCTTGAAGAAGGATATAAGATGAACATCATCAATGACAGCAAAACAAGGATAATAGAATGTAATCGAATTAAATCAGGTGATGGTGAGGGAATTAGATTAGGAAATGAGACACTTAAAGTGGTTGATGAGTTTTGCTATTTGGGCAGCAAAATAACTGATGATGGTTGAAGTAGAGGGGATAAAAAATGAGGACTGGCAAAGGCAAAAAAGTGTTTCTGAAGAAGAGAAGTTTGTTACGATTCAATATAGACATAAGTAATTGGAAGTCTTTTCTGAAGGTATTTGCCTTGAGTGTAGCCATGTATGGAAGTGAAACATGGACAACAAACTCTTTCCAAAAGAAAAGTACAGAAACTTTTGAAATGTGGTGTTACATAAGAATGCCAAAAATTCGATGTCTAGAACACATAACTAATAAGGAGGTAGTGGACAGAATTAGGGAGACAAGAAATCCGTGGCACAATTTGACTAAAAGAAGGCACCAGCTGTTAGGACACATTCTGAGATGTCAAGAGATCACCACATTAGTATTTGGGGGAGGGGGTGGGGGGTGGGGGGGAAAGTGTGGTGGGGCTAAAAACTGTAGAGGGAGACCAAGAGAGAAATACACTAAACAGATTCAGAAGGATGTAGGATGTAGGCTGCAGCAGTTACTGACAGATGAAGAGGCTTGCGCAGAGTAGCACGGAGAGCTGCACTAAACCAGTCTTCAGACTGAAGACCACAACAATAGAGGTTTTGCAACTGTTACTGGACATCCCACCGGACATACAACAAATCATGTAATACCAACACATTGGATGTCCTTCACATTATATGTATAGATTTACAGAAGTTCTTAACAACACATTTGAAGATCGCTGAATTGGACTGTCTGGCAGCACAAAATGGCCTGAAAGTTCACTAGACCTAATGTCTCTGGGCTTTTACTCGTGGGGCAAATTGAAATAACAAGTTTACAACAGAATTCCAATTCCTGGCAAAGACACAAAGGTTGTATAATATGAGCTTACTCTGCCATCAGCTCAGATGGAATTCAACATGCAGTATTGTCCTCATCTAATTGTTTTACAGCAAGTATAATTGTCAATGGTCACCATTTTGAGCTAACAGTGTGTCCAGGTTTCACTCTATACAACTCCCAAATTTCCTTACAGTGAAGGAGGAATAAACAAGCACACAACCAATTTTGCTTGCATTCGACAAAATTTCTGTTTTTCATTTGAAGTGTAGACTACAGCATGGATTCTGGGCACCACTACTCTTCTAATGGAACACAACTGCCACTGTATACACTGTGTCACTTAATTTTCATCTCACAATCTCCACAGTCTTTACAAAAAACAGCTTTGTGAAAGGCAGCTGGACCCAGACAATTGGTTATTTTGCCTTGTCACAGCTACTTTACAACAGCAAGATTGTGCACTCAAGTTCCGAACTAATTGCACATCACAGCTAGTCTTACTCTCCTGCACGCATCAGTAAGAGGGAACAAGTCCACGAGTAGGAAGCAACCACAGTATCACAGTTCTCAGGTTCACCATACTCTCAGAATCACAGTGGGAATGAAGGAAGGTAGTGTAGTGCTGATGTAACAGCAGTGCCTCAATTTCAGATTTATGCAGCCCTCACTATTAGGCTTGCACCCACTCCATTTCTCATCTCTGCTGTCAGGTTTTTAAAATAATTCCATAAGCACATCTACTGACTGAGTGAAATGGTATGCAGGATAAGTGAGACAGTTAAAAGCACAGTGTGGTGTAATGTAATTTTCTACCTCTTCCTCACAATGAGATGAAAAAAATTCATGTAAAAATATTGTTTATGTGGTTAACATGTAGAGAATTCTCCAATGTGTGTGCACCTGTTTGCTAAATGTACAGAGTTGGTGAGAGATTGGTGAGCACACAATGTCACCAAAGCAAAAGGCAATCAGGCATCTGCTGCTGCAATGGAGGGATCTCTTCTGCTTTAGTGTCACAGTTCGGCAACATTCTGGAAGGTGGAGAACGACAGGTGCTGCTCTTAACGACACCCAGAAACAGTCAAAAGAAGCTGAAGAAAAATGACTTATGTCTTCTCTTCTGTTCTGAGATTTGGAGATTATGTTCTGATTAACAGAGAGATCTGTGAGACCCAAGTTTCTCCTGGCGTATACAATCTTCAAACAACTTACGAGTATTCAGCAAGGTAATATTTTCAGTGACCACTGATATTTTGGCGGGTGTACACCCTTCCATTTTCAAGGCAAACTGCAATGGGCAGGAGATGTACAAGCAAATTTAAAACACATTATTTACCTCTACGGTGAGGAAATGTATTGGTTTTTATGAAAGTTGGATAAACTTCATAGCTGTTGAGTTAGACTGCAATGTGATTCGTCATTTTTATTGAGGTGTTGTGATGAAAATCATGTCCCAACATTTGCCAAGGCTGTGCACCATATTAATTCTCCTGCTGCCAATCGCATTAAGCTTCGCTCTTGTTCGTGAAAGGATTTGTTTTACTCATCGACTTTTGGATTCTGTTTCCAAAGAATTGTTTCATTTCCATTTAATGGTTGCTTCAAAATTGTCTGATTTCACTTGGGATTGGTTGGACAGTGCCTAACAGACTCAAGCCGACTGGAAATACAATTCACTTACTCGAAAAGTTGAACGCTTTCATCGCTCAGAGTCTGATGTTATATCTTGACGTTCTGTGATAAATGTCACAGAGAAATCTTTTGACGATGCAACCTTATACATGCTTTGGAAGTGTTTAAATTTTGCACCCACATTGAAGGGTTTGCTGGTAGTTGATTTTATTAGTTCAATTGAACAGGCAGTTTGCAAACTACCTCCTGACACTGCAGAGGAGGTTAGGAGGGAGGCATGCTGTGTGTTGACTAGGGCTCGTCTACCCAAGAGTAATCTAGCAGCAGCAGAGAGGGCTGCTTTAGGCGCTCTCATAGTTGAAACTGATATTGTTATTTTACCTGCAGACAAGGGCAATGCCACTGTTGTTTTAAACAAACAGGATTATGTACAAAAGATGCAACATTTACTATCTGACTCAGTGAATCGCAGAACTGATGCGGACCCCACAAAAAGTGTTGAGAGGAAGACCAACAGCCTCCTGAAGAAAAGTGGTTTGTCGCAGGACACTACCAAGAGTCTTAACACCTATAGTGCTGTTCCCCCCAGGTTATATGGCCTTCCGAAGGTACGCAAGGAAGGGATTCCTTTCCATCCTATAGTCCTATAGTGAGTAATATTGGCACTCTGACATAACGTGTAGCCAAGCATCTTGCTTCTTTGTTGAGTCCACAAGTTGGTCAGTGTGATCATCATATCAGGAACTCGGCAGATTTTTTTATGTCATTTGGAGGGACTGCGGTTCAATGACTGATATTTTAGTAAGTTTCGATGTGGTCTCTCTCTTCACTCGTGTTCCTCTGTCTGATTCGTTGCGGTTAACTGAGGTTAGGTTTGGTGCTGAATTAACTAATCTCTTTCGGCATGTGTTGACATCCTCTTACTTTTTATTCAATAACCAGTATTACGAACAGACAGATGGAGTTGCGATGGGTAGTCCATTGTCTCCTGTGATTGCAAATTTGTTTATGGAAGACATCGAAGAATGTGCATTGGAGTGGGCGCCTTTGAAACCCGCCTGTTTCTTCAGATATGTTGACGATACTTTTGTTGTTTGGCCTCATGGTAGGGAGAATTTGAATGCCTCTGTAGAACATCTGAACTCAATCCACCCGAACATTCATTTTACGATCGATGTGGAAGAGGATGGTTGCCTTCCCTTTCTTGACTTTTGGTTAGGAGTAAGAATGATGGATCATTGGGACATGCAGCTTACAGGAAACATACTCAAACCGACTGGTATTTACAGGTTAATAGTTCTAAAGGTGAAGGGGTACTTCGTATCTTGGTACAGAGGGCATACATCATTTCTGACACTCAGACTTTGCCAGCTGAGCTGTCCCACCTTGAAGTTACGTTTCGTCAAAATGGTTATAGTGATAGACAGACTGAACATGTGCTGTGCTATCGACCAACTGTGCTTTGGGTGATTGATGATAAGTTGGTTGGGTGGTTTAAAAGAGGAGCGAAGGGACCAAACTATGAGGTCATCGGTCCCTTGTTCCTAATAAAACAATGCTACAAGTGTGAGAATAAAATGGACGAGACATATAATATAAAACAGAAAGAAAGGAAAAACCACACGAACGAAGGAAAGGCAACAAACCCTAAAAGGAACAAAAGAGGACAAGAAAACAATCGAGATGCTAGAAACAGAAGGGAGTAAAACAGAAAAGCAGATTACAGTGGCTGGCCGACCATGAGAATAAAAAGGAGAAGCCATCCACTCTGCAACACATTAAAACTTCCACCCTAAAATCACAAGGGTGGAGGACACAGAGGGACAAAGGACACGCTCTAAAACCTATATAGAAGTATAAAACCCACTCTCATGGATGAAACTTAAAACTAAAGCTGCTGCTGAGGCATCGTCGCCCGACACCGCAGGTAGGGAGCTGGGAAAGTTAAAAGTCCGCCGAAGAGTGGCTAAAAGTGGGCAGTCCAGCAAGAGCTGGATGACTGTCATTTGGGAGTCACAGCGACACAGAGGTGGGGCCTAGCGACTGAGTAGGTGACCGTACCTTAGCCATGTATGGGAAATGTGGAGCCTGCAGAGGACAACTGATTCCCTGCGAGAGGACCGCACGGAAGCCTCCCACACATTCGTCATCTCCTTAATGATACACAGCTTGTTGTGCGTCCTGTTATGCCATTCTGTCTCCCAAACCCTGAAAACCCTGCGGCGTAAGACAGAACGCAGGTCAGCTTTGGAGATGCCCATCTCCAGGGCATAGGTGGACTCCTGGATGGATGCTAACAGAGGATGGCAAGGGTAGCACTGGTTGATAGCTTGCAGGCTGCTCAATGAGTCAGTACACAGCAGAAATGACACGCCAGAGCATGAGCGGATGTGGTCAAGAGCACAAGATATGGCCGCCAGCTCTGCAGTAAAAACACTGCAGCCAAGGAGTGCTGCTCAATATGTCTTCAACAAACTTACGCAAAGCCTATGTGACCATCAGCCATTGAGCCCCGGAACACGTAAAGAATTGAGAGGAAGTGACACTGGAGAGCCGCAGGGTTAACGGAGTCCTTAGGGCCACGTGAAAGGTCCAGACGAAGTTGCAGCCGAGCCGTACACCATGGAGGCGTACGTGATCAGACTGCAAGCGGAGGTGGTAAAGGGAAGGGACTCTAGTTCAGAGAGAAGGGACTGCACCTGAACCGCAATCGTTAACCCCGATCTGGGCCGCCAATGCAGGAGATGGACTGCCGCGGGTGGGGAAAGGACATGGTAATTCGGAAGCTCAGGAGAACTACGAATGTGTGCAACATAACTGGCGAGCAGTTGTGCACATCTGATCTGCAATGGATGGACCCTAGCCTCCACCAGTACGCTGGTCACCGGACTCGTCCTACAAGCTCCTGTCGCTACTCAAATCCCACAGTGGTGCACAGGGTCGAGTAAATTCAATGCTGACGGTGCTGATGAACCATAAACCACACTCCCATAGTCAATTCGGGAGTGGACAAGGGCTCTGTAGAGCTGCAGCAGCGTAGAGTGATCTGCACCCCAATTGGTGTTGCTCAGGCAATGGGGGACATTGACGTGCTGCCAGCACTTCTGCTTAAGCTGACAAAGATGAGGAAGCCAAGTCAATTGAATGTCGAAAACCAGTCCTAAGAATCGATATGTCTCCACTACAGTGAGTGGGACATCACGAAGGTAAAGTTCTGGGACCGGATGAATGGTATGATGCCGACAGAAGAGCATGACAAATTACTTTGCGGGTGAAAACTGGAAGCCATGGGCTAGAGTCCATGACTGCACCTTGTGGCTGGCTCCCTGTAGGCGATGCTCAGCAACACCAGTACTGGAGAAGCAGTACAAAATGCATAAGTCGTCTGCATACAGAGAAGGTGAGACAGAGGGCCCGACAGCTGCTGCTAGACCATTAATGGCCACTAAAAATAGAGAGACACTCAATACAGAGCCCTGCGGGACTTCGTTCTCCTGGATATGGATGGAACTTTGGGAGGCACCAACTTGGACACAGAAAGTACCAAGTGACAGGAAGTTTTGGATAAAAATTGGGAGCGGGCCCCGAAGACCCCACTCGTACAACGTGGCAACAATATGATGCCACCAGGTCGTGTCGTATGCTTTACGTAAGTAAAAAAAAGACAGCAACCAGGTGTTGCCATCTGGAAAACGCTGTTTGGATGGCAGACTCAAGGGACACAAGATTATCAGTGGTAGAGCGACCCTGGCAGAAGCTGCCCTGACATGGAGCCAGTAGGCCACGTGACTCCAGGACCCAACCCAACCGCCGACATGCCATACAATCCAGCAGCTTACAAAGAATGTCGGTGAGGCTGATGGGCCGATAGTTATCCACATCAAGCGAGTTTTTATGGGGTTTGAGCACCGGAATGATGATGCTCTCCCACCAATGCGATGGAAAGACGCCATTGCACCAGATCCAGTTGAAGACAATGATGATAGGTCGCTTGCAGTCAGATGAGAGATGTTTAATCATCTGGCTGTAGACCTGTTCAGGCCCGGGAGCTGTGTCGGGGCAATGTGCAAGGTCACTGAGGAGCTCCCACTATAAATGGGGCGTTATAGGATTCACTGTGGCATGTAGTGAATGAGAGGATGTTCCCTTCTAGCTGCCGCTTGAGAGTACGAAAAGCTGGGGGGCTAATTCTCTGACGCAGAGGCTCGAGCAGAAAACTCAGCCAAGTGCTCGGCAATCGCGTTTGCATCGGTAGATAACACACCTTTTATGCTAACACCAGGAACACCTGTTGGGTGTCTGGTACCTGGAAGCATGTCTGACCTTTGCCCAGATTTGGGAAGGTGACGTACGGCATCCAATCGTCGAGATGTATTTCTCCCAACACTCCTGCTTCTGTCGTCTGATAAGTTGGCGTATGAGGGCACGGAGCCCTTTAAAGACTATGAGATGCTCCAGGTAAGGGTGCTGCTGTAGAGCTCACCGGTGTTCCTTAATTGCTTCAGCGACTTAGGCGACCACCGTGGGACTGCCTTACGCCTCGGGCACCCTAAAGAGCGAGGGATCGCATTTACTGCTGCAGAAACGATTGTTGTATTCACCTGCTCAACCATCACATCGATGTTACCGTGTGGGGGAGATTCAACAGTGACAGCAGAGGTGAAAGTTTCCCAGTCCGCCTTGTTTAAAGCCGATCTGGGTAAGCATCCATGGGCCTGTCGCCGGGGCAGCGACAAGAAGATGGGGAAGTGGTCACAGCACCACAGATCGCCATGTGCTCTCCAGTGAATAGATGGGAGAAGTCCTGGGCTGCAAATTGATAAATCAATGGCCTAGTAACTACCTCGGGCCACACTGAGATGCACCCCAGTATTTAAAAGGCGCAGGTAGAACTGAGACAGTTTGATATCTCTACCTCGGCCAGTAAGCACAGTGCCACCCCACAAGGGGTTATGGGCATTAAAATCTCCCAAAACTAGGAAAGGTTTAGGGAGATGATCAATCAGAGCAGCTAATACATTCAGGGGTACTGCACCATCTGGAAGAAGATATACATTGCAGACAGTTATTTCTTGTGTCGTCCCTATCCTGACAGTCACAGATTCAAGAGGTGGTTTGAAGGGGGCACAGTGTCACCACAGACTGAATTTAGGACATAAACGCAAACTCCACCTGACACTTGAGTATAGTCGCTACGGTTCCTGTAATATCCCTTACAGTGGCGGAGGGTAGGGGTCCGTACTGCCGGGAAACAGGTTTCCTGGAGGGCAATGCAGATAGCAGGTGTAATGCTCAACAGTTGCCATAGCTCAGCCAGACGGTGGAAAAAACCGCCACAATACCACTGGAAGATGACATCATCGTGAGAGACTGGGAAGGCATGGAACATTCAATGAGGTAGTTTATGTTTCAGAGTCACCTGCTGCCACCGACTTATTGCCTGAGCAGTCTATGTCCATTGTGTCTGAGGGTCTAGCATGATCTAGATCCTCAACGGATGCCAAACTCTCCACCCCATCCTCAGATGCAGAGCTTGTAGGTAGCAGTGGTGTGGGTGCCACCTCCATTTCCTTGGTCTTAGGGGTTTTCTTTTTGGATTTCTCTCTCTGCTACTGGGGTTTCAATGGCTGGGAGGACTTCACTGGCTAAGTCTCCGGGACTGAGGATGAGTGTGAAGCCCTAGGGCCAGATGCTTTTTGGCTCTTCAGCCACTGGCTGGTGTCATTTTTCCACTAGCAGAAACCTGGGAATGGAGTGACCCATGGGACCCCTTCCTAGCAGGAGAAGCCCAAGAAGACTTACGCTTCTCCGGCTTAGAAGTGGGGACGGACACCCCCGATGGTTGGGGAGGGGGGGGGGGGGGGGGGTGCTCCCAAAGTAGGTGCTGCAGAAGCAACAGGGAGGGAAATGCCCCCCATCATCAAGGGGGCATGTGTAGTCTTCTGGCTCTGAGAGGTGACTGGGGTCGGAGGAGCTGATAGTGCCAGAACTGTTGTACCGGCAGCGTAAGATGATGTCATACGCGCAGGATGCAGGTGTTCAAACTTTCTCTTAGCCTCAGTGTAGGTCAGTCGGTCCAGGGTCTTATATTCCATGATTTTCCTTTCTTTCTGGACAATCCTGCAGTCTGGCGAGCAAGGCGAATGGTGCTCTCCACAGTTGACACAGATGGGAGGCGGGCCACAAAGAATATTGGGATGTGATGGATGACCACAATCTCGATAGGTGGGGCTGGCCGAACTTCCAGCACTTAAAGCACCGCATCGGGGGAGGGATATAGGTCACAGCGCTAGACTATCACCTTGACCTTCTCAGGCGATGTGTCATCCTCAAAGGCCAAAATGAAGGCACAGGTGATAACCTGGTTATCCCTCGGACCCCGATGGATGCACAGGACAAAGAACACCTCACCGCTCTAAATTGGCACACAGCTCGTCATCAGACTGCAAAAGAAGGTTCCTGTGGAATATAATACCCTAGACCATATTTAAGCTCTTATGGGGTGTGATGGTTACAGAAACATCCCATAGCTTGTCACAAGCGAGTAATGCCCGTGACTGGGCAGACGATGCTGTTTTGATCAAGACTGACGCAGACCTCATTTTTGGCAAGCCCTCCACCTTCACAAACTTGTCCTTTAAATTCTCAACAAAAAAACTGAGCCTTCGTTGTCATGAAAGATTCCCCCATTAGCTCTTGAACATACGAGGTACTGGGGGAATAAGATCTGCTGCCATCCTTAGCCTTACATTCCTCCCATGGTGTGGCCAGGGAGGGTAACGATTTGGGGTCATACTTCTGTGCATTGAATTGAACTCGTGTACACTTAGAGACTACTAGTGTTTCACCACCAGCAAAAGATGATGGACTACACTTCATCGCGTGTCATCCGCCTGATGCCACCCACTCCGACCAGGGGCCCTCTCCACGAGCGCCACCCAGCCGCAGCAAAGGCCACCTGGCAGGATTGCCATTGCCGGGAGTCCTGACGCCCCAGGGGGATGGACATCTACCCCTTGGCATATGTGGGGAGTTAAAGGCGCAAGCATCAGCGGAGCGATCCCTGTGTGGTCAGGGGGCTACAACCAACAGGGTACATGGCAACACTACCACAACGGACTGGCTACCATGCCGAATATCAGGTGTAAAGACGTCAATGGTCATCGTCGACACAGAAAGTGACATTGCATAGTGCTTGGTGGAAAATGCACCCAGGAAGGTGTCCTCGCCCAAGAGATGGTGAATGGGTGGGGCTGCAACGCGATGACAAGAAAGTGGCCTAAAGCTCTCAATGCACGATGGACACCATGCACCTTGTAAGGCGCTCTTCCCCAATTGGCTCGCTCTTCGAGAAAATTTTGAAGAATGGAAGTCAAATCCTACAGGGGACCATCACATAAGGCCGAAACATGAGAGACTTCTTTTAGTTGCCCCTTACGACAGGCAGGAATACCTCGGCCCTATTCTAATCCCTGGACCCACAGGGGGGTGGGGATTGATGATAATTCTGAGTCGACACCTAAGTCTACTGTGTTTTTGCCTTACATGAGAAGCACTCAACAAAATCGGTTGTATTTTACAGAAATACAACGTGAAATGTGTTTTCCGACCTCCATCTAAAATTAAAGTGCTTTAGGGTCCTGTTGAGGATGATCGTGGTTTGCATAAGGCGGGTGTATATCGCATTCCTTGTAGCTGTGGCATGGCATATATTGGTCAAACTATCAGGACTGTGGAGGACTGATGTACTGAGCATAAATGGCACACTATTATGGCAGCCAAGTAGATCTGCTATTGCCAAACATTGCTTAGATACTTGTCACCTCATGCTTTATAACACCACCGAGATATTGGCATGCACATCCAGCTATTGGGACAGTGTTATTAAGGAGGCAGTTGAGATTAAATTAGCAAGCAACAGGGATGGAAGCTTTTGTTTAAACTCTGTTTGGAATCCTGCTCTCTCCCTAGTCAAAAAATAGGGATAGAGTCAAAGTTACCTCACCTGCTAGTTCGTAGTCTCAGTATCGATATCTCTGACTTTGGTCATCTTTGATGGCACTAGTGTTCAGTGTATGTTATCTTTCCTGCATCAGTCTAAGAGCCGAGGTTTAAATTTGCCTGTACATCGCCTGTCAGTTGCAGTTTGCTTGAAAATGGCGGGGTGTACTCCCGCTGAAATATTGGTGGTCGCTGAAAATATTACCTGGCTGAATGTCTGTAAGTTGTTTGAAAATAGAGATCTGTTCACCCAGTGTTGTAATTGCTACATAAGAGCATCAAAATACAGATGAGTTCTTTATAAAGCAGATATGTCATTTTGTAGCTCAAATACTCACAAGCTCTCTTCCAGCCCTCAACCCTCTGCAGACAGAGAAGTCACAAGGCAAGAGTTGGTGGTGCAGCATAACAAGGTCCATTGCATGAAAACAATTATGTAAAGACAATTGTACAAGAAAATAGTTAAGGTAAAAAAAAATATCGTCAATAGCAGCAGAGTGACAGACTGTTTGGAAACTAACACATTTTCTGGACTCTGTACAGCTTTAGAATGGCCAATTTACATTCCAAAAGACATAGGTACAAGGCTAGGTGCTCCTCATATGGACTTCTTCAATGTCAGACTATTTACTCATGTTGATTATTTTACCGTCTAAATAATAAACAACAAACTGAAGTTACAAGACATGCACTACCAATGGAAGTACAATTGAAATCAAACTCTTAAGTTAGTTACTTTATATTTTAACTGTAATTATTTACCTATAAATGCTGGACGATGTCTGCTACATCAGCTGAGTCTGAGGTTGAGTTTGTTTTTCTGTCAATTTTTTGAAGTGTCAAAGTGAGCATTGAGACAAAGCACAGCACAGGGTATGAAGAATAGTTTTATATTAAGTAAATAGAATGCAAGTGACAAAAAGGGTCGAAGACTCATTATACTGGTTGTGTCTGAAAGACTGGATGAACAACAAAATCTCCGATGTATTTTACAAGAGTCAAATCAGTTTATGTCAAATGCTAAATATTCTACTAATTAAAATCAATGTTTAAGAAAAAGATCTATCACAATCAAGTTTTGAAGTTGGAATATTCTAAAATGATAGTGGACTGGCTTCCAGGTTCCTCTATTGTGCCAACGTACAGTCATTAATTGATAAAGTATATTTACTAAGTAATTTCCTTAGTCCATTGTATTTTCATGAATGTTTCTTCCTTCACTGTGGTCACTCAATGTAAAATTCAGGGTGGAATGTAACAATATCATGAAAAGGAAAGTTGCCACTCACCAGATACGGGAGATACTGAGTTGCAGATATATAACAATAAAAAACTATCACAAATAAAGCTTTCAGCCTTTAAGGCCTTCATCAAAAAATAGATAATAGATGAGTGAAAACACACACACACACACGGCTGCAGTCTCGGGTAATTGCAGCAATACTGCGAGCAGCAGCAAGCAGCACCACTGCATGATGGGAGGCTGGCACAGGGAAGGGGAGGGATAGTAGGGTAGGGGTGACTGACAGTGACGTGCAGCTGGTGAGTGTGCAGGGGTGAAGTGGAGAGAGAGGGTAGGAGGGCAGCTATGTGCAGTTGGGAGGTTAGACGGAGGGCACGGGAGAGGTGGGGAAGAGGGCCAGGGGAGGTAGCAGACAAGGAGAGAAATGCGATGGCTGCAATGGTGGAATGAGTGCCGTATAGTGTCGGAATGGGAACAGGGAGGCTGGATGGGTGAGGACAATGACTAACAAAGGTTGTGAGGAGGGTTACGGGAATGTAGAATATATTGCAGTCAAAGTTCCCACCTGTGCAGTTCAGGACAGCTGGTGCTGGTGGGAACGATCAATATGGCACAGGATGTGAAGCAGTCCTTGAAATTAAGAATGTCATGCTGGGCGGTGTGCCAGCTGTGGGGTAGTCCAGCTGTGGGATAGTCCAGCTGTTTCTTGCCCACAGTTTGTTAGCAACCATCCGTGCGCACAGACAGCTTGTCGGTTGTCGTGCCCACATAAAATGCAGCACAGTGGTTGCAGCTTAGCTTGCAAATCACATGACCGGTTTCACAGGTAGCTCTGCCTTTGATGGGGTAGGTGATGTTTCTGACTGGACTGGAGTACAATAGTGGTGGAACGACGTATGGGACAGGTCTTGCCTCTAGGTCTATTACAGGGGTATGAGCCATAAGGTAATGGGTTGGGAGCAACTGAATTACATTCTCTGCCAGGGTTTCGACCACCTCTCATTGTGCCCTGAAATGAGAAATGTCCTGCCCACTATCCTTCCCACCCATCCCACAGTGGTATTCCACCATCCATCGAACATACACGATATACCCGTCCATCCCTACACAACCCATTCCCAACCCCTTACCTCATAACTCATATCCCTGTAATAGACCTAAATGCAAGACCTGTTCCATATACCCTACCACCACCACCACCACCACCTCCCCAGCACTGCACTGTCTGCCACCCCTACCCTATTATCCCTCCCCTTCCTGCGTCAGCCTCTTCCTTAACCCCACCCAGTTGCCAGTCCAATCATGCACTCGTGCTGCTGTTCGCAGTGTGGCTACAGTTGCCCAAGACTGCGCGCGTGTGTGTGTGTGTGTGTGTGTGTGTGTGTGTGTGTGTGTTTGGTCATCTATTTTTGACGAAGGCATTAGGGGCCGAAAGCTTTATTTGTGACAGTGTTTTTGTTGTGTCTACCTGTGACTCAGCATCTCAACTGTATTGTGAGTGGAAACTTTTCTTTTCATTATACTCTCACTGTGATCACAGTAGTTGTCCTCAACAACACTGGACCATGCACTTTAGTGTAAAATATGAAAGACAGTGGAGAATATTACACCAGAAGCATTTAGTGAAATATTCTTCATACATTTATTAAACATAACAAATGATCTTCCCAGTGGTTGTTATATGAATGATCACTTTTACTTCCATCAGATTAGATATTCCACACTAAGCAAAAATCTACAAAAAATATGCTGCTTCATATGTTCTAATCCGCTACAGTCAACTTTTTTTTTCCTGAGAGTAGGCTAGAAGAAAATTTCAGTGTTCTGGATGGAAAATATCCACGAACAGTGAAACATACAATGACTGGATTTTGCACATGAATTTGGACAAACTTGTTCCACCAGCTTTGTTTCCTAGAACAGACTTTTCTGTACTGAAAAGTTCTCAGTCAGGACACACACACACACACACACACACACACACACACACACACACACACACACACACACACACACACACACACACACACCCCCTCTATGTGGTGAGTAGCACGTAATCTACCTTAATTCATACTGTTGTTAATTCCCAATGACATTGTCCAGAAACTGAGCAATGTTTTCAACCCTGTTTACATGCTATTGTCTCCTCAACACCCCATATATGTGAATGATTTGGTGAGTGTGCATTTGGCATATTTAAATAAAAGGAGACTTTTCCCATAGATCAATAAATCATAAGATGATTAAGTTATCATAATTACCAAATGCTCCTTTATTTACATTGCCGTATGACGTGATGACTCTGAAATCAAGTACGCTAGCTACGAAATTCTTTAATTTCTCCATCAGAAATTTAGTCAACTGAAAACAAGCAAAACAGAATCTGGATGGAAATACTGTTGGAGACTGCTCTAATTGATTACAGAAAGCTACAAGGACAAGACAGTTGCTTTGAATTAATCATAGAATTAATTTCAATCCACTGCATTTCCATCAAAGTCTTCACAGCAAACAATACATAAAAATGCAGTTTCTTTTTCCCCCCCTTTTTTTGAGCTAACACACTTTAGGAGAAATCACTTGCAGCTCTACTTTCCTCCCTGGAGATCATTACGCTACTTTGTTGTGACACTGTGTTCTGGCAGGAATCTTGTTATGAAGCTGCAGCTTACAGTAACAGGTGCATAAAACGATCAGGTGATGAAAGTGTATATGTGAGGGTAGGTTAATAAAGGATGCTGCATGGCTTTGACAATGGTGTGTAACAGACCACAGATGAAATAGCTGTCTTCATTTGAAGCATATATAATTGATTCAAGTACAAAAATCTACGAAATAAAACCACCATAAACTCTGTTATTTATTTTGGAGATGACAGAATGCGAGATAAAAAGGGACAGGTGCTTGCAACTGTGACCCAAATATGATAGTATCCCTCCACAAATTCTTGGTTGTGGTGAGATTGATGTGTTGAGAAGCCCAATGTGTAGATTACGCATGGAAGGTGACAATTCGAAGCGGTAACATACTAGGCTGTATCACTGTCCAAGGTTATCGACACTCCACATATAAAACATTTTTTGTCAAACAACTAAAACTGCAAAATAAATTTGGAAAAGCTGTCTTACGTAACAGGCAATCTCCTATGAGTATTTTGGCACTTATTATGTAAAACATATTATACATCAACTATAAAAAAATGCAAGAAGCCGGCTTGCCCAGCTGAGAATGATAGAACTCATAGAAATAAATAACTATCATCATAGGTGTACAGAGAGCTGTGTAACAAGTAGACCTCTTAGTTTCCACATCCATTTCATAGGCTTCTCTCTTAATGCATGGGTGTTAGTCACTTATACGTTATCACCCAAAATTTTTACAGCTTTCAATGCCTTTTCCAACAATCTCTCACTTTATTCCAAAGAATCAAACAATGGAAAATCCAGGATGGAATGTAACAATATTATGAAAAGGAAGTTACTACTCGTCATATAGCGGAGATGCTGAGTCACAGATAGGCACAAAAAAAGGACAGTCACAATATAAGCTTTCGGGCATCAAGGCCTTTGTCGAAAATAGATGACAGACATACACACACACACATACAAGCAAACACAACTCACACACACGACTGCAGCCTCTGGCAGCTGAAAGCTGTGGCTTCAACTGATATTGTGAGACTTTGTTATGCCTATCTGCGACTCAGCATCGCATAACTCACGACCCATCCTCACATCTTTACTTCCAGCAGCACCTCATCGCCTACCTTCCAAACTTCACAGAAGCCCTCCTGCTAAACTTGCAATCCTGGAAGGAAGGATATGCGGAGACATGGCTTTGCCACAGCCTGGGGGATGTTTCCAGAATGAAATTTTCAGTCTGCAGAGGAGTGTGCGCTGATATGAAACTTTCAGGCAGATAAAACTGTATGCCGGATCGAGACTCGAACTCAGGACCTTTGCCTTTCATGGGCAAGTGCTCTACAATTTGAGCTACCTAAGCACGACTCACAACCCATCCTCTCAGCTTTACCTCCGCCAGTACCTTGTTGATGGTAGAGCAAGGCAAAGGTCTTGAGTTGAGTTTTGGCTGTTGGCCAATTTCAAAATTCAGATAATGACTAAAAAAGCAAAACCGGTCAATAACAAACTAATATTAAAATTTCACAGCCTATAACAAACAACGTTTTCATTTGAGAAACATATTGGGAGTGTGGACCCTTGTAGAAACATATTTATCAGTAAATGTTCACAATGAGTGCACTCCAATCGACAAAGTGGCTCCTGTATTTTAGTTGTATGTACTTAAATCAGCAAAACTCATCCCACATTTTTTTAAAAAAAGTTGCTGACTTTAACAGGGATGTTACTGAAAATGGAAACAGAGTAGACTAGGCCCCTACTTCAGGAGTAAAACTCTCAATAAAGATGCTACAAATGCACAGAAATAAACAGCATTCCTAGCTTTCAGCACAGCTGTTTCCTTTTTCAAGCGAAAATATGAAGTGTTTGAAAAGGATGAGTTGTCTAATGTTCACCCCATGTATTTCTTCAGTTACTCCTCCTTCCCTCCCTAAAGAAGCAGCTTGAAACACTTAGTCCTAGGAGTGCTGTTACCTAATTGTGATTTATTTATTTATTGTCCTCTGAATCAATACTGTACATGACATGCACATGGTGATGCACAAACATACATTTGATGTTGGACATTGTGATAATTTGCTGGCATGAAGTAATATGCCAAAAGTTTACACAAACATGAGGTTACATACATATTTTCTGAGAAGTTATGGACACACAAATTACATATTCAGTTACATATTCCTCTAACACATATACACAACAGTACCTGGTTGGATATTTTTTCTGCACTTAATTTGCTTAGTAGCAGATGATACAGATTCCAGATTTTTCCACATGCTTGCATTAATGTTTTACTCTTTACAAAATTCTTTGCTGCAATTTGTTTCACGTTTCTTTCCACCCATGTGGAGCAGAAATTCACTTGCACTGTAGAAACAATGATCAAGTAGGAATGATTTTAATTTTTCATTAAATACAGTCAGGGACTTATTGTTTGTTATTTCTGATGGCAGGCTATTGTATATTTTAATGTCTTTGTTGAAGGGAGAGCTTTTAAAGGCAAAGGTGCACATATCTTTAACATGGAGTTCCATTTTCTGTCTAGTACCACGGTCATGGACATTTACATTTTTATTAAATTTTGTAATAGGCCTTACTTTTTACAAATTTGCATAGTTCTAGTATATAAAGGCTGTCAAGGGGTAGGATGAGCAACTTTTGGAAGAGAGGTCTGCAGCAGTCAGTCAGTTTTGCCTTGTTCATTATTCTTATAGCTCTCTTTTGGGTGAGAAGAATGTTTGGGCTATGTGTAGAGACTCCTCAGAATAAAATACCACACTGCATTACACTGTGGAATTGTGCATAGTAGGCTGTATGAACAGTTTCTGGGCTTGTGCAGTATGCAAGGATTCGTAGGGCATAGCACACTTGGTTTAGCTTACTATTAGTTTGATTAATGTGTGTTTGCCATTTTAGATTATGCTGAATCCGCAGGCCTAGAAATCTTGTTTCTGTATTTGGGGATATTTGTGAACCGTGCAATTTCATATCAGGCATAATTTTATTTGATCTTAGGTGTAAGATTAGGTAAGTGGTTTTCTTTGTGTTAACTATGAGCTTGTTTTTCTCAAACCAATCACCAAATTCGTCTGTATTTCCATTTATGGCCTCTTGGAGTTCATGTTCATTTTTGCTTGTTATGAGGATACTGGTATCATCTACGAAGATCTATGCAGGCAAGTACTGGCCACACCACCTGCAGGGCCACTTTTGTGAATTTAACACCTTTCTGGACAGAATTTTACATTTCACAAAAGTAACAGTACATTTCATTTCTTCACATAAATAATGTGTGTGTGTGTGTAATAGATAGCCTAAGGGTAGTCACAAGATCGGTCAATGTAAATATTCACACATCCTTCCAGCTTCATCTTTTCCATATAGCTATGTGATAAATTCTTATTTTAAAAGAAAGCTGAAAAATAAAACAAAAATATCACTACACACACACACACACACACACACACACACACACACACACACACACACACACACACTTCATAATAAGATACAACTGAGAAGAACAAAATATTTTTTATTTTACTGTGCTACAGAATTAAATTTCAAATCTTTAAATCCCCACCCCCTCCCTCCCAACTTCTCAAGGAAGGTGTACATTACACATACATTTTTAAGTGACTTTTTGCCAAACTACTATAAATTCTGAGAAATTTAAAACAAAAAACAAAAAATAAGATGATGATTTCTCAAAACACGAGGATTGCAACATTCATCTAGTCACTGTACTTCTGTACGAGTTACCTGGAGTAAAGACTAGTTACAAAAAAAAAAAATAATTTTAACCCACTTTAACACAGCTCTGCTGTGTGATGAACATCTGATGATAGTTGTGAATGCCAGATTACATTCACAAATAAGCTGACATGCGAATCTACTGACAACTGAAAAAGAAATGAAAGCTAGCTATTATACCTACATTTGTGAATTATAGCATATCCAAGAGGCTGAGAGCAGTTAGACATGGGTGCTATAAGATATACGAGTATTCCTGCTTTATTCATATGTCCATTTATTGCCTGACAAGCTTCTTAAATGCCTACTACTGGTTCAACATTTACATCGCAATATTTCACACTGGAAATACCTTATGATGAAGTCATAAGCAGACAATGCATGACCGAGTAACACTACATGTGTTTGTTACACTACGCTATAAGTATTTGAAATGTTGTTAAATTTTCGTTTACCTCCGGGTGATTTCTTTGACAAGTTCACGGCAGCTCGATAATAATGTTTTTTCTTCCTCACTTCGCACTTCTTCCGGTTTTTTAAGAATTATTGCAATCTGAAAAAACGAGAAAATAAGCAAATTTTTATCGGCAGAGAATGTAATACTGGAGAAGAAAACCGCAAACAAAATGTAAATCGTAACAGAGTTGTTTTTAAATTGGCGCTGTCTCTGGACCTTCATTTACCGTATAAAAATTACTTTTACATGACAAAAAACAATGATAATTTTTACTTTTTTGTAGTATGCCTTCCTTTCTTCCTTTACTGACACAGTCACCGGTCTTGTAACTTTTCTGCGCGACACGGTAGTCTGAAACTCGTTCTTCACAGCCATATTCACCAGACTTAAACCAAATGTCAAAACTGTAACATGGGAAGATGTTATACTTACACAAAGTCCAGTTCGACAATATAACTAACACTGAGTTCTCTAACAAATATATTAATGGGAAAAACGATTTAATTTAACTTTATTTGGCTCTCAGTGACACCTATACATTTTGCGTATGACTAATCGAAGTACCGTGTTTATCTTAGTTCATTTCCGGTATAACAGTCCAATGTCTGATGGGGTTTCAGAGCAAGTGAAAAAGTTTGTTTTCAAATCAGTTAACAATAGAGCGAGTGAAAACGAGATAGAGACGCTAGAAATACTGATACCAGAGGTAAAAACATGAGGAATATTAAAACAAGCGCTATGAATCCGCTAAAATTATTTACCGTTTGTAATGGCTAGTGTTTTATGCAAAGTAGTATGATTGCGTTTCTATTTTCAGCAACTTCAAGCAGGTTACAGTTTCTACACGTGGCCATCAGCACCAGTACTTGCATGGTTCTTGTGGGAACATCGACGTGAACTGCCAGGAAAACATATACTGGAACTTGGTTCGGGCACCGCGCTTCCAGGGATTGTCGCTGCAAAGTGTGGTGCTGCTGTAACATTAACGGATAATGCTTGTCTACCGAAGAGCTTGCAACACGTGAAACGGTGTTGTGAAATAAATGGACTCCAACCAAACCAGGCAAGAGTCATTGGCCTGACTTGGGGACTTTTCTTATCAAGTATATTTAGCCTTGGTCAGGTAGATCTCATTTTGGGATCAGATTGTTTCTATGAACCAGGTGTGTTTGAAGACATTATCGTAAGCGTTGCGTTCTTATTGGAAAAGAATCCACACGCAAAATTTTTATGCACTTATCAGGAACGCAGTGCCGACTGGTGCATAGAACATTTATTGCACAAGTGGAGACTGCAGTGCGAACATATCCCCTTAAACAACTTGGGCACAGAATCAGGAATAGACACTAGTGAATTAATGCAAGATCACACTATCCATCTCTTAGAAATAACAAGAGCTTGATTTATATAATAGGCAGTTAATAATGGCAGCACGAGCTGCATATAAAATATTTGTTGGAAACCTTCCTTGGACTATTGGACATCGTGAACTGAGGATGTATTTTTCCGAGTTTGGTCCTGTTGCCTCAGCAGTCGTTGTTTTTGACAAAAACACTGGCTTATCAAGAGGCTATGGTTTTGTTGTGCTTGGTAATAAATCAGGTTTTAACAAGGTCACCAATAAACAGACTCATGTTTTAGAAGGAAATCAAATAACAGTTCAAGTTGCATCACACTGACAACAATAATATTTGGTGATTATAGTCATTTGTAGTCAGTTACCAGTTTTTGTAGTATTTGTAACAGTATGGATGATACTGATGAGCTTGTAGAAAAATTTACAAAAGCAGCAAAGTATGCTAAAGAGATTTGTGGGGAATTTGACAGTAATGAACTTCTGGAACTGTACGGTTACTATAAACAAGCTACAGAAGGACCTTGCCAAACATCAAAGCCCAGTTGGTATGACTTAACAGCTAAACAGAAATGGGAATCATGGAGACGCCTAAAGGATATGGATCGTGAGACTGCTATGATAAAATATGTTAAAATAATATCTGAAGTGGATCCTGTTTGGGAGGAACGATTTACAGAAAGACCTGCTGGCAGTGGTGCAGGATGGGTGGCAGTAAGCTGCATGACAAATACTGATGAGTACTTACCAGACACAGAGAAAACAGTATTTGACTGGGTGAAAGAAGGTAATGTTCAGAAGGTCATTGATGCCTCTAGGAGCTTCAGTTCACTTGAAATGATTAATAAACAAGATGAAAGTGGGATGGCATTACTTCATTGGGCTGCTGACAGAGGAAATATGGAAATGGTAGACTGTCTAGTTGAGAAACTGAAAGCTGATGTGAATTTAAAAGATGCTGATGGCCAAACTGCTTTGCATTATGCTGCAGCCTGTGGACATGTTAATGTTACTAAATTTTTAGTTCAACATGGTGGAGATCCCAATATTGCTGATCTTGATGGGACACTCCCAAAAGATATCGCTGCTGACAGTGAAATATTGAAGGCTCTGACAATAGCAAACTGATATTGTTTCATGTAGGCCTATGAACATTTGACATCATGATTATTCTTGCATTGATAATGAAGTTAATTGATCTTTTCCCTTCATTTGCATAGCTGATAAATCCTTGAAGTATAATGTGTTGTAAATAAGTGCGCCATCATTTAAAACAAGACTGTAAATTTGAAATAAGTCATTAAATTCTTTTTGAGTTTCTATTATATTGTGTTTGGCCTAATTTACCCCTACATTTGTATGATAAAGTGTTGCCACAGTTTACTTGATGGTATGCATTTTCCATTCTTACATGAATCATTGGGGAAAAGTGCATGTAAATGTTTCCATATATGAAGTAATGGCTGTAATTTAGCGTAATTTTCATAATTGCTGTAACACAGGTGCAAAAACCACATGAAAATTATCTTTGTAGAGAAACAATTTGAAATGTTGAAGTAGGATGGTCTGTAAACCATTGTAGTGATAATATATTTGATTTTTCACTGGCTATTACAAATGTTTTAAAGGAAATATGGTACATGCATTCACACCCTAGGAATTAAATTATATAAAATTGTTATCAAAAGAAGGGTATTTATTTTTGCGTATATTGTTTTGCAATTTCTAGTTAAGTGCATTGACTGCCACATGTTCTTTACCTACTATTTTTTATATAGTGTGTTGGTGGGGAGGTAGTTATAATCATCTGCAGTGGTATGTCATTATACTCTGTATCGGTTCAGCTTAGGCTTGAACCTGTTTGCCAACATATCTTTCTTCTAATGTAAATTATAAACAGAGTTTTGCTCATATTAGTTTGTTTCATGTATGTGACTTATGCCTGGAGTGTTGCATATGTAAACTACTGTCATCTTTTCTCAACATTAGATCTGTGTGCATTTGGAATTGTTGACAGTTTGTTGGTGTGTATGAGGCTGGAACAAATATTTGCCACAACAGCATCATTATTTCAATGGTTGCTTGAAAGCTGTTTGGTCAGAACCAATCTTATTTAATGGCCAATCGAAAAAACTGAATAACCCACTCTGAAAAGTCTAAATTGTTATTTTTTCACTCTATTCATTTTTTAAACTTTTTTTCTCTAAGTACAAGAAATTAATTCTAGCCATATTTCCATACAGCAAATTTTTGCTCTCACCCTTTGATATGTAATGCATGTTCTACTGTTGTTACAAAACAACCAAGGTAAGTCATTTCAAGTATTCTGTTTTGAAGAGGCTGTAGGTAAGTCAGTATAAAATATAAAATGTAGTAACAAGAAAGATAATCTCTCTCTTTATAAAAAAAGGCATTGGGTAGGCTAAATACAGTACAACAATTATCAACCTGTGTACCCCCCCTCCCCCCAGCCCCAAAAAGTATAGTACAACAATTATCAACCTGTGCACCCCAGCCCCCCTGTCTCGAGGGCCATGACCATAGGAAATGGGGGGCACGAGCTTATTGAAAAGAAAAATGTATGAATTCAGAAACTGATTAATTTACTGAAAGAATTACACATTCTGAGATAGTAGAAAAATTAAATTCACATTTACAGCGATATAATACACTTACAAACAGGATTGGATTGGCACTGCACAATGCATTTAATAATTTTTCAAAATCAAACACTGGAAACTCCAGATGGGAATATCAACAATGTAGGAAAGAGCTAGGTTGCTAATTACTGTAAAGACGACAAATTAAGTTGCTAATAGTCACACACAAGCTTTCAGTCACAAACTTCATCCGAAAAACATTCATTAATGTTTTTTTTTTTTTCTTTCTGATGAAGGCTGTGGCCAAAAGCTTGTGTGTAAATATACTCTCAATTCTTTGTATATGTTTAGCTGAGATCTGTATTTTTTTCTTTAAAGCACTCATTTTCAGCGCAGAAAAAAAAAAATCATCATGCAACTCTGATGAAAATACAAAGAGCAGTGTATTACTAACTTGTCTTTTGATTCCATCACTTGTCATGAAATCTTTGCAGATATCTTGTTTGGAAGTTGCGAGGCCTTTGGGAGTATTTTGAAATGGATCCATAACCCCTCATAATGTGCTATCAGGGTTTGGTGAGCACTAAATTTACTTACTCATGGCAGTTTGTAAGGTTTGTAGCTTTAGTGTCGGAACACATTATATATTGTTGTCATGTGGCGGTGGAGGGGGGGGGGGGAGAGGAGTTTATGGTGAAAGACTGAAAATTCAGTCAAGAATACTGAAAGGTTGAAATGTGCTGGCCTAGTAGATAGGTATAAAAGATTAGTTCTGACAATAATGCAGGTGTCAAACTCTGAGATAAAAAGGTGCACATAGCACCTGTTTTGAGAGGAACATTCATGTATTTGCTTCATTAGATGTTCTTTCAGCTTTGATGTGTTATCCGTGGATATATGAGCGATGGCAATGGCCAGACTGATACTAGATAGACTGGAAGTGATGCTCAATGACATGGTTAGAATTTCCTCCAGTAGAAATAGCAAAGGTGTCTTTTGAAATATATCAGACAGTCTCCTTTATATAGGTTTGTAAAATAGTTAACATGTATCATGAAATATTGTATGTTTTAGTAAGGTGACAGAGAAATCAAAAAAAGGTTAAATCAGGTATACATGGAATTGGTTTTCAAAGTAAAAAGGCTACTGTGTTCCAACAAAGCGAAATGTACTTTCAATTAAAGTCATTGTAGGTAAAAAATACAAAGTGCCTGTGGTTGAAACTATTGTTAGGTCACTATAGTGGCTTTAGAACAATACAAATTCTGAGAAAAGTTTGTACTCTATGCCACTTTCATTTAATGCAAGGAGCATCATGAGGGATGATGTGTAGTTACTTTGCTTCTATAAAAACCTGAGGCCTGATGAAGGACTAGTTTTAGAGTTTACTGTCTTTCAAATATAAATTGATACTTTCCATATTTTCAGAGATGATGGTAAGGGGCAGACAAAGAGGAGCGCATTGAAGGAAGAATCATTTCAATTCATTGCACTAAGAATGTATTGTCACTATACCCACTCCCTTCTTTTACCATGTCTATTCATCAGCAGTGCTTAATTCTTCACTTCATAAATATAATTACTGGCAAAAAAACTTAGAGATGTTCAGAATGTAACTGTGTGTACAAATTAATTTGGGATGAGAATGTAAAATGACTCATTCCACATCATTACAGACTATTGTGCAAAATGATCCAAGGGACATGTAACTAACTGATTCTGTCTTAAAATTCAGTAATCATTTCTAAACTATGTACCATAAAATTAAATACTTACTTATATATTACTCTTCTTTTTATGATGATGATGCATAGGGATTGTTAGATATAGGAATGAAATCTTAAAAAATAGAAATGTGTCGCAAAGGAATTTTAATTGGAAATAAGAACAGTCTTTGTTATGCACTTTTTCAGCAGTTCAGAGTCCACCTCCATTAGCTGAGTGGTCAGCGTGGTGGAGTGCCACGCCTAAGGGCCCAGATTCAATGCCCGGCTGGGGCAGGAAATTTTCTACACTCAGAGACCGGGTGTTGTGTTGTCCTCATCATCATTTCATCCCCATCTCCATCGTGCAAGTCGCCCAATAAGGCGTCGAATGCAATAAGTACTTCCCCTTGGCGGCCGAACTTCTCCGAATGGGGGACTCCCGGCCCACAATTCCACACGCTCATTACAATTATTTCAGCAGTTCAGAGTAATGCTGATGCATTAAAACCACATTTATAGAAGCTCTTTGTTCTTAGTTGTAGTATCTCAAAAACATTTTGGCTGCTGCTTCAGGAGTGAATCTGCACTCTGGAAATTGGACCCATGGAAAAACAAGTGGTCTGATCCTTGGCAAATACTGCCGTAGGATATGAGCTAATGCAGTTACAGGTAAATTACACTTCTGCAGAATACTGTTACTGAATTGCACTAAGGTTTTTTCTCCCAGTAGAATACTAATACGGTTGTTCAGATTTATATCACTCTGAGCGATCACCTGAACATTTATGAATAGTGTCTCAATATTATGATAAGGATAGTTGCTATCCACCATATAGCGGAGATGCTGAGAAAGAGTGTGCGTGTTTTGTCTACTTTAAACAGAGACCATGTTGGCCGAAAGCTTTTATTGTGAGAGTCTTTTTGTTGTGCCCATCTGTGACTCAGCATCTCCGCTCTGTAGTGAGTAGCAACATTCTTTTCATAATATTGCTACATTCTGCCCTGGATTTTCTATTGTATGAACAATGTCTGATAATTTGCTTTTTAGCATTGATCGTAACACAGCTGCTGGTGACCACAACAGTCTCACGCCTGTTGCAGGTGGCTGCAACAGTGTCTGACACCGTGTGCCCTTCTGCCTGGCAGTGAAGCATTTGTCACTGCACATTTGTCAACATGTTAAAGTATCTTGCCCGTCTTCACAATGAGTGCTCGTGCTACACAAAGAACAGTATTCTGTAATCAGTATAACTGAATGCAGACACACTTACAGCACCAATTACATTTTCTGATAATACTCTTACGTACTTCGTGAACAGTAGTAGTACTGTAATACTATTCTGGCACTTGTGGGTATTACGTGGCGTAGAACCGTACTAACACACTTTTAGAGTCAGAATGAACATTTTTTTCGCCAGTGAACAGAGCAAATACAGAAAAGGGTGTTGAACATGGCGTGAGAGAACAAAGACTCAAGACAAAACCAAAGAGCATAATTAAAGAAGTGTTGCTTTGCGTCAGAGATGCCACATTTTTGGAGACTGTTGACTGGAATACACCTTAAAATTCTGAAGGTAAAAGGAATGAAGTACTGGGAGCAGACGATTATCCTCAACTCGTACGGAGAGTGCAGTGCATTTATATGATGAGAACACGAAGGGGACGCAGTAGCTGAGAAGGAAGAGAGCCAGGATTGTAGTGTATCCCTGATGATGTTCAGTCACTACATTTAGCAAGCAATGAAGGAAACCAAAGAGAATTTTGAAAATGGTTATAAAGTCCAGGGAGAAGAAGTAAATCTTTATGGTATGATGTAATTCTGGCAGAGATGCTAAAGGACTTGGAAGAGCAGGTGGATAGTGTCTTGACATGAGGATGTAAGATGAACACCAATAAAGCTAAACCAAAGATAATGACATGTAATCTAATTAAATTGGGTGGTGCATTAAATTAGGAAATGACACTGAAATTTGTGTCTAATTTGGCCAGCAAAATAGGTGATGATGGTTGAAGCAGAGAGGATATAAAATGCAAACTGGCGATCAGAAGGAAAACATTTCTGCAAAAGAGAAATTCATTAACTGCATTGATTGACTGTTCTGTTGCTGGTGTAATAGTCTACAATATTTATTACTTATTTCTCAAACCGGTTGTAGGCTGTTACATCATCATCAGGTACAAAGATAAAGACTACTACTACTACTAGGTCAAGAACTGGATAAAGAAGAGAGAACACCTATTGTTTCTGCTTTTTCTACATTGTGGAGTCCACCAAGGTAGGAGGGCAGCCATTGGTTGATGCTATTGTTTGATTGCATACAATTCCATTTGGGAGTTACCTTCATTCATGATGATGGATATTAGGCGATGTATCATTGAATGAAAGGCAGTATGTTTATGGACTACTGGGTGCAGAGAATTGGCAGGTTTTATAGTATCTGTGGTGTTAGGTTTCCTATAAATCTTGAAAGTATGAATATGATCACTGATGTCTATTGTTACATCTGAATAATTGATGCAGTTAACCCCAAACTCCTTCATGACTTTTTTACTGCTGTGTTTAGAATTTACCTGCTTGAGGATTTTTTGAAGTTTCTGGTAGCACCTATGCCCAAAAGCACAACACATCACAACATACCTAAACCAGTATCCAACCATGAAAGGGAGTGGATTATTTTCCAAGAACTGTTTTTCAAAATTGTCCATGAAGATTTCAGCAAGCACTGGACTCATTCCATAGTGATGGGAAATCCAGGATGAAGTAATGGCAGTATTATGAAAAAGGTAGATTACTATTCGCCTCAGAGAGGAGATGCTGAGTCACAGGCCAAAATCTTGTGCATGATATTTGAAGGTGCTGGGGGTTGCATAAATCACGTTTCAGATCTTTGTTGATTTCCCTTATTTTGTAGTGGTGATAAATACCACATGTAAGATTTTTGTATTCTGTCACTTGCAATTCTACAAGTAAATGCAGAGTGTAATTGTGAAATTCTAATAATATTTGCTACTATATTTGAGAGTGAAAGACTATTATGTTTTTTGAATAATAAGAGTGGTTACTAACTTAATGTGCAATTATTTTAGGCATAGATATTACCATAACCTATTTCAGTGAACAGTTTTCTATTTTGCATAATGAAGTGTGCATAATAAAAAAAATACCTGGCTTCTCTATGAAATTCGGAACTTATTATTTCACTAAGTGAGAGTCTCAGCCTGTTTATTAGCAATTCCATGGTAGTCTCACAGAGAACCAGTACAGAATTTAACTGCATTAAATTACCTACTAAAAGGACCTGATGATTTTTCATGTAGGACAGATAGTTTGCAGGTAGCTGAATCATCTTTCATGTGTGCGTGTATGTGTGTGTCTATAAAATGTAACATTTACATTGGCTCTTGGTGAATATATATATTATGTCTCTACAAGTATTATCAACTTTATAGAATTCCTCCACTTATCACAGCAGCCAATCAGGTCATAAGACTGTTCAATTGATGGTTGGTTTAACTGTAGTCTGTTGTTCGCACCTCACTCCATTTCCTGACATGATGCGTCCACATCTGTATCATTATTTTAAGCTTTATTCGATCACGTGAAACAGTACAGTGGCTGATTTGGGAAGGGGAAGGGATAGCGGAGGGGGAAAGTTCTACTTGTGAGTAAGGCAATGGGCACCGGCATGGCACCATCCTATGCCAACCTATGCATGGGCCATCTAGAGGAATCATTTATCACCACCCAGAACCCCAAACACCTCACGTGGTTCATATTCATTGATGACATCTCTGTGATCTGGATCGAGGGTGAGGACAGCCTATCCACATTCCTCCAGAACCTCAACATCATCTCCCCCATTCGCTTCACCTGGTCCTCCTCAACCCAATAGCCACTTTTCTTGATGGTGACATCCGCCCCAAAGATGGCTGCATCAGTACCTTGGTCCATATCAAACCTACTAACCACCTGCAATACCTCCACTTCAACAGCTGCCATCCATTCCATACCAGGATATCCTTTCCATACTGCCTACCCTTCTGTGGCCATCACATCTGTAGTGACAAGTTGTGCCTCTAAAAATACACCGAGGATATCACTGAGGCCTATACAGACCGTAATTACCCTCCCAACCTTGTACAAAAACAGATCTCCTGTGCCTTATCTCCTGAGTCACCTGCCACCTCCAAAAGTCCCACCATCCAGCCACAGAGGAGCATTCCCTCATGACTCAGTACCACCCAGGGCTAGAGCAACTGAATCACATTCTCCACCAGGGTTTTGACTACCTCTTGCCGTGCTCTGAAATAAGGACTGTACTGCTCACTGTCCATCACACCCTTCCCACAGTGGTATTCTAGCATCCACAGAACCTACACAATATCCTCATCCATCCCTACTAACTCCTGCTCCCATGGCTCATATCCCTGTAATAGACACAGACACAAGACCTGTCCCATACATCGTTCCACCACCACCCACTCCAGTCTGGTCACAAGCACCGCCTACCCCAACAACGCAGGACTGCCTTTGAAACCAGTCATGATCTGCAAACGAAGCTGCAACCACGGTGCTGTGTTCTACACAGGTATGATAACCAACAAGCAGTCTGTGGCATGAGTGGCCACCAACAAACTGTGCCCAAGAAACAGCTGGACCACAGAGATGCTGAGCATGTTGCCTAACACGATCTTCTTCATTTCAATGACTGCTTCACAGCCTTTATCATCTACATCCTTCCTACCAACACCAACTTTTCGGCATTGCGCAGGTAGAAACTCTCACTGCAATACATGGGTCAGCCAAAACATGACCATTGCCAACTGCAATGTTGGAAAATAACTGGTGCCATTGCGGGCATGTAACATGGTGACAAAAGTATGTAGGCAGAGCAAACACAGATGGGAGATCATCCTAGTGAAGATATGAGCTGCAAATGGGAAGATCTATTGAGATAAGTGACTTTGACAAGGGGCGGGTTATTATTACATGGAGCCTGCGAATGAGTACCTCGAAAATGGCGAAGCTGGTCAAATGTTCACGTTGCAAGCATCTACCCTCTGTTAACTTTCCAGAATTTCTTAACCTTGAACCTTGCCTCACCATCATTCCCCAAGTCCCTCAACATACAAACTAACCTTACAGCCACAGAAAGAATCGCAGTCCACCATCTCAAAACTGATCCCGACCTTATAATCCTTCCTGCATACAAAGGCTCCACCACTGTCGTGTTGAACCGCAAGGATTACCTGGCAGGACGATTCCGTCAGGTGTCAGTTATGCCACCTACAAACCTTGCCACAGTGACCCATTCCAGAAATCCAGCAGGATCTCCAGTCACTCCTTAAATCCTTAGGCCCATCCCAGAATCTCTCCCCTGAGTGCATATCTCTGCTCACCCCTAGCACTGCATGCTGTCCTGTGATGCCCCATCACATGCCATGGCCCTCCTGTCTCTGATGGTGATGTTGGTCCTGTGCTCAAATTAATGATTATTTATTCTCATGCGCAGCCTAATTGTGCCGATGTGCTACTTCTGTCCGTGCACAGTATAAAAAAATCTGTGGCCTGGTTGTGTGGCACCAGCTTCCGTCACGCTGAGAGGGTTTTACTGCTACGGTTGCAATATTGTGGTGCCCGACCTAATCTGACTTGTGCCACCCGAACAGCCCTCGATGCTGCAATCGATGTACCGGCACGTAAGTGTCCTCAGACTGCTTTCCATTGCTGTGGCTGAGCTACCTAGTTCTGTGGTAACATCCAAATAGTGGTGGTGTTACAGTTGGCTGCAGGAACTATATTCTATTAGAGTAGCCCCCCTGCGGGTCTGGGGGTTAGAATAGGCCTGAGGTATTCCTGCCTGTCATAAGAGGCGACTAAAAGGAGTCCCTCCCCCTCAAGGGTGTAGTTAGCGCCTGCGTCCGGAGACGGACGGTTCCACGACCTATATTTGCAGTCATTTTGGTTTTTCACTTCTTCTGGTTTCTTCCTTCCTTTGGTTGGTTCCTTTCTTTGTTCTTCTCAATCTCACTGTCTTACTTACTCTTTCCCTTGCCTTCTTCTCCTTGCCTTCTCTGGTCTCCGCCTCGGCGTTTGAGACAGTCTGTCCTTTCTCTCCCTCTCTCCCTTCTTTTTCCTCTTCTTCCTTCCTCCCTGTGCGTGCCTGAAGGCCGACCCATGCATTCGCACACATAGCCGGTGACGGGGTAATGCATAATTCCCCGCCCTGGGTAGACAAGTAAGGCACGCACGTACCCCCTGGTAAAGGCCGGGCCCAGGGAGGGGTGATTGCCTGAGCTGACACCTTCCGACCATGCCGATTGGTCCCTCCGTCCGTTTCTCGAGAGGTGTGACCTGAGGTGTAAACATTCACCTAAGGCGGGAGTGCCCTCTGAGAGGGCCCCACAAGGAAGGAGCGCGCCATCGGAGACGCTGGCAATCGTGGGGGATTCCTTCGCAATGGATTTCTCTTCTTCTTCTCTCTCGACTTCTGCCCAAAAACGGAAACTTGACCAGCCACCAGTGACAAAAGTACTACCGCCTGCCCCACAGTTCCTCGTAGTTTCTCGATCTGAGGACGGAAAGGATTTTTCCTCTGTCGACCCTTTCGTTATCCAGAAGGGCGTAGATGCCATAGCCGGATCTGTCAAGTATTGTACCAGGTTGCGTAACGGTACCTTGTTACTAGAAACTGAGAGCGCCTTTCAGGCACAAAAACTGCTTCGGGCCACACTCCTGTACACGTTCCCTGTCTGGGTGGAGGCTCACCGCACTTTGAATTCATCTCATGGTGTGATATATACTAGATCACTCGACGGATTGACTGACGAGGAGATTCAGTCTTTCCTCGCTGAGCAGGGCGTGACGGCTGTCCATAGGGTCATGAAAGAGGTCAACAATGACCTTGTACCGACCCGGACACTTTTCTTGACCTTTGATAGTGTTCAGCTGCCGTTGCGCATCAAAGCGGGCTACGAGGTTATTTCTGTTCGCCCCTATGTCCCGACACCTACGCGCTGCTACCAGTGTCAGCGTTTTAATCACACTCGCCAGTTTTGTTGTAATGCGGCTAAATGTGTCACTTGTGGCAGGGATGCCCATGAGGGTGACTGTCCACCTCCGTCTCCTCGTTGCGTGAACTGTCAGTGTGACCATGCAGCGTCCTCCCGCGACTGTCCCATCTACAAGGAAGAACGCTGTATACAGGAAATTCGGGTCAAAGAGAAAGTGTCCACCTCGGCCGCTTGCAAGCTATTTGCTAGTAGGAAGCCCACGCTGCTCCCAGCAGGGAATTACAGTACTGTCCTCGCCTCTCCTCTGACTACCAGGGAGGTGGCGACGCAGACATGCGATCTGACCTTCAGCACTACGATCGTCCGTTCGGCCAGTGCTAAGATAGCCCGGTCGACGTCTCCTCTTCCTCCTGTCACCCCTCAGTCACAAGCACCTTCATCAGCTTCTGCCAAGATGAAGACCCAGAAGTCAGATGCACGGGCCTTCAAGAAGGAACCGTCCCGTGCAGACTTCCTACGTACCTCGAACTCCCAGCCATCGACCAGTACTTCCACCAAACGACCTTCCAAGAAGGCTCATAGGAAGCACAGTTCTCCTTCTCCGCCAAGGCACATTGCTTCTCCTGCGCCACCCAGCAGTTGCCGCCCCAGGCCGTCATCCGTTTCACCTGGCTGCACCGCTGGTAGCCGAACATCTGGCCGTTCACCGGCGGAGGAAGCTGCCCCTCCCAGCCATCTTAACAAGATGGCCGATGAACCTATAGAACCAATGGACGATGACTGTCCGCCTACTGATAGCGGCGGCAGTGCTCTCTCCAAGCCAGGCCCTCAGCGGCCTTCGAGGTGACCCCTTCTTGCATCTTCTTTTTCTTTTTCTTCTCACGATGGCACTTATTCACTGGAATATTGGCAGCATTCGCTCCAACCGAGAGGACTTGAAGTTGCTGCTCCGCTTGCACCGTCCGCTCGTCGTAGCCCTCCAGGAAACGAAGCTACGCCCATGCGATCAAATTGTCTTGGCACACTACACCTCTGTGCGTTTTGACCTACCGCCTGCGGCAGGTATTCCGGCTCATGGAGGGGTTATGTTGCTGGTCCGGGATGATATTTACTACGATCCCATCACATTGCACACTGGTCTGCAGGCAGTTGCCGTCCGAATTACTCTCCCCACTTTTACATTTTCCATTTGTACCATTTACACTCCATCGTCGTCTGCCGTTACCAGGGCAGACGTGATGCAAATTATTGCTCAGCTACCCGCACCATTTTTGTTAACTGGAGACTTCAATGCCCACCATCCCCTTTGGGGCTCTCCAGCATCCTGCCCGAGGGGCTCCCTGTTAGCAGACCTTTTCAACCAGCTCAATCTTGTCTGCCTCAATACTGGCGCCCCTACTTTTCTTTCGGACACATCTCGCACCTATTCCCATTTAGACCTCTCTATATGTACTACCCAACTTGCACGCCGGTTTGAGTGGTATGCACTTTCTGATACATATTCGAGCGACCACTTCCTGTGTGTTATCCATCTCCTGCATCGTACCCCCTCTCCGTGCTCAACTAGTTGGAACATCCCCAAAGCAGACTGGGGGCTCTTCTCTTCCAGGGCGACCTTTCATGATCAAACATTCACATGCTGCGATAGTCAGGTTGCACACCTCACGGAAGTCATTCTCACTGCTGCTGAATATTCCATCCCTCACACTACTTCTTCTCCATGTCGCGTACCGGTCCCCTGGTGGACCGCAGCATGTAGAGACGCTTTACGTGCGCGTCGACGTGCTTTACGCACCTTTAAACGCCACCCTACAGTGGCCAATTGTATCAGTTATAAACGATTACGTGCGCAATGTTGTCTTATTATTAAAGAAAGCAAGAAAGCCAGCTGGGCTGCTTTCACAAGCACCTTCAACAGTTTTACTCCTTCTTCTGTTGTCTGGGGTAGCCTGCCCCGGCTATCTGGCACTAAGGTCCACTCACCAGTTTCTGGCTTGACGGTCGCGAATGACGTCCTTGTGGCCCCTGAGGATGTCTCCAATGCCTTCGGCCCTTTTTCGCAGAGGTTTCAAGCTCTGCTCATTACCACCCTGCCTTCCTCCCCCGAAAACAGGCAGAGGAGGCAAGGCCACCTAACTTCCGCTCCTCGAATCGTGAAAGTTATAATGCCCCATTCACCATGCGGGAACTCGAAAATGCACTTGCCCGGTCATGGTCCTTTGCTCCAGGGCCTGATTCTATTCATATTCAGATGCTGAAGAACCTTTCTCCTGCGGGTAAAGGTTTCCTTCTTCGTACTTATAATCGCATCTGGATTGAGGGACGTGTTCCCGCATGCTGGCGCGAGTCTATTGTTGTACCGATTCCTAAGCCGGGGAAGGACAAGCACTTGCCTTCCAGTTATCGACCCATCTCGCTTACCAGCTGTGTCTGTAAGGTGATGGAGCGAATGGTTAACTCTCGTTTGGTTTGGCTGCTCGAATCTCGACACCTACTTGCCAATGTACAATGTGGATTTCATAGGTGCCGCTCTGCTGTTGACCATCTGGTTACCTTGTCGACCTTCATTATGAATAACTTCTTGCGGAAGCGCCCGACCGTGGCTGTGTTCTTTGATTTGGAGAAGGCTTACGACACCTGTTGGAGGGCGGGCATTCTCCGCACCATGCACACATGGGGTCTTCGCGGCCGCCTCCCTCTATTTATTCATTCCTTTTTAATGGATCGACAGTTCAGGGTACGTGTGGGTTCTGTCCTGTCCGACGCCTTTTGCCAGGAGAATGGGGTGCCACAGGGCTCAGTTTTGAGCGCTGCTCTCTTCGCCATAGCGATCAATCCAATAATGGATTGCCTCCCAGCTGATGTATCAGGTTCCATTTTCGTGGACGATTTTACCATCTACTGTAGCGTGCAGCGAACATGTTTCCTGGAGCACTGTCTTCAGTGCTGTCTTGACGGTCTTTACTCCTGGAGTGTCACCAATGGCTTCCGTTTTTCTGCCGAGAAGACGGTCTGTATTAACTTCTGGCGCTACAAAGAGTTTCTCCCACCGTCCTTACGACTCGGTCCCGTTGCTCTCTCATTCGTGGAGACAACAAAATATTTAGGTCTTACATTTGACAGGAAACTTAGCTGGTCTCCACATGTCTCTTATTTGGCTGCCCATTGTACCCGTTCTCTAAATGTCCTCCGTGTTCTCAGTGGTATGTCGTGGGGAGTGGATCGAAACGTCCTACTTCGCCTATATCGGTCGATCGTCCGCTCCAAACTGGATTATGGGAGTTTCGTATACTCCTCTGCACGGCCGTCCATCTTACGCCGCCTCAACTCCATACAACATTGGAGTTTACATCTTGCGATCGGAGCGTTTTATACTAGTCCCGTCGAGAGTCTTCATGCTGAAGCCGGTGAATTGCCACTCACCTACCGGCACAATATACAGCTTTGTCTGTATGCCTGTCGGCTACTGTCAATACCCGACCACCCATCTTATCGTTCCTTTTTTGACGACGCTCTCGACCATCAATACGGGTTGTATGTCTCTGCCCTGCTACCCCCTGGAGTTCGTTTTCGTCGCCTCCTTCAACACCTCGATTTTCACTCCCTGCAACCTTTAGAGGGCCACTTGCCACCTTGGCTCCAGGCTCAGGTTCGCGTTCACCTTGACCTCAGCTTGCTCCCAAAGGAGGTTACCCTCGGTTCGGTATACCACTCCCGTTCGAAGTTCATTAATATGACCTTCATTTATACAGATGGCTCTAAGACCAATGATGGGGTCGGGTGTTTTTTATTGTCGGGGCACAAAGTTTCAAATACCGGCTCCGTGGCCATTGTTCGGTCTTACAGCTGAGCTCTTTGCCCTCTACCAGGCTGTTCTTTACATTTGCCGCCACTGACATTCTGCTTATGTCATCTGCTCCGATTCCCTGAGTGCCATCCAGAGCCTCAGTGATCCGTATCCGGTTCACCCTTTCGTGCACCGGATCCAACACTCTCTTCAGCAGCTGGTGGATGACGGTTCTCTGGTTAGCTTTATGTGGGTTCCTGGCCATGTCGGTATCCCTGGGAACGAAGCTGCAGATGCCACGGCCAAGGCTGCGGTCCTCCAGCCTTGGACAGCTTCTTGTTGTGTCCCTTCATCAGATTGTAGCAGCGTCATTTGTCGGCGCGTTTTATCGCTGCGGCATGCTGATTGGGCTGCACTTAGGGACAACAAGCTTCGGGCCTTGAAACCTCTTCCCGCAGCTTGGACGACCTCTTCATGCCCTTCTCGGCGAGAGGAGGTCGTTTTGGCCCGGTTACGAATTGGACACTGCCGGTTCAGCCATCGCCATCTGCTGACGGCTGCGCCGGCGCTGTTCTGCCCATGTGGGCCATTGCTGACGGTCCGCCACATTTTAACGTCCTGTCCGGATTTTAATACACTGCGTCTTGATCTTGGCCTGCCATGTACTCTGGATGCCATTTTAGCGGATGACCCAGGAGCAGCTGCTCGCGTTCTTCGTTTTATCAACTTGACAAACCTGTCTAAGGACATTTGATTATGCTGTTTTTTTAATCCTCTGCCCTGTCAATCTGTCTTTTATCGTGTTTTCCCTTTTAGTTGCTGTTTTAAACTTGTGCCTCGCGGTCCATTCCTAACGTAGTCTGGGCACTAATGACCATTGTAATTGTGCGCCCTAAAAAAAAAAAAAAAAAAAAAATATATATATATATATATATATATATATATATATATATATATATATATATATATATATATATATATAAAATTAATTATCAGAGTAGGCACATTGTTTTACTGTGTTAGAGTCCATAAAGTCACTGAGAAATGATCTCTGGGCCTTAGTCCATTGTGGACCAGAGTAGGTCACCCATTCTGCCACACACCTAAGAAGGTATAACTTTATTACAATTATTAGTGAGGAAACAAACTTGACTGATTCTGTGACAGTGACAGAAGATTAACTTTTCCCTCTGTCCCAAGACTCAGTCGGAAGGTGGCGGCTGTATCCCAGTTGTTTCTGCCTACCCGGCCCTGAGAGAGGGAGAGAGAGAGAGAGACAGAGAGAGAGAGAACTTCAACACCAACACGGGTGCTACTGGTACCATTGTAATACGGCATGGTGGCATCAAGGGATTTAACGCCCTGCCCTTGATACATCTGCAGCAGATACTGGTCAACAAAAGGCGAGTATCACTTGCAACCAGATGTTGTCACTGACAATATGCAATCTTTGTTGGTTCAGTTTATGGCACTGACTGAAATGCAACTTATTACTTTAATCACAGCACCAGTGGAGCAAGAGGCTAAATTAGATTCTCTACAGACTGGGTTAGAGACACAAAATGCTAAATTACGCTTTGATTTCATGGGGACTTTAGAAGCACAAAGTGAAAAATTAGGCTCAAAGTTAACTTCAAAATTTAATTGGAAACAGTTAGATATTTTTCACCAAGCCCTTCAGGCTCACAACTGTGAGTTTCTATACTGTGTAGACACCCAGGCTCTTGGTTTGAAAATACAGCAAAAGATGCTAGATAGGGGCTTCTAGAAAACTAATATGGTTCTGAGTTGTGTGCTGACAATCAAAAATTTACAAGAGTAATTTCAACTGCTCAGCAAATAGATAGTCAAACAGCTGTCTTAGATCACTAAGTGAACAATCTGGAGAGGCTGGCAGGTGTCAGTGCTCATAGAATTGCTACCACCACCGAGTCCATGGTAAATCAAACTGAAGGGCAGTTGGGGGAATTAAAAAAAGGGTTTACTGAGAAAATTGTAATGTATTACATTATACATGAAAATAAATATATCTGATAAGCCGAGTGAAGGAATATCAAGTGTTATAGCAGATCAATAAGTTTTGGAACTCAGCACAATTTTGCTGATGTTGGTAATGTCTATAAGGGGCACTCAAAAATAAACAAACCAGAGGTATAATTACAGAAACCAGTACCTGTATGTTAGAAGTATTGACCCTGGCTGTTGAGACACTTGTCACACTGTGACACAAGGGACTGAATGGCTGTCTCATAAAATTTCCAGGGCTGCGATGTTAACCAGTTCCACACGTACGGGTGGACATCATCATCCGAGGTGAATCATTTGCCCCTCAGAGCTTTTTTAAGGGGGCCAAAAATGGTGTAATCACAGGGAGAGAGGTCTGGACTGTATGGAGGGTGGTCGAGAGCCTCCCATTTAAATTTCTGCAGGAGTGCCGCGACTGACTGTCTAGGGGCTGCTTTAGAACAAGTACATTTCTCCATGTTTCACAAGTAATCATGAATATAAGATAACAAAAATATACAATAAAAATAATCTCTCTCTCTCTCTCTCTCTCTCTCTCTCTCTCTCTCTCTCTCTCTCTCTCTGTGTGTGTGTGTGTGTGTGTGTGTGTGTGTGTGTTTTTTATTCAGCTCATCATTTCAGTGGTAAATATATAATGCTGCTTGCTTTCTTATTCTTTTTTCAAAGTGCTGTTCGCAATATTAGTTACAAAAATCATGTAACACGGTAACTGAACTAACTAAAAACATTAATTTATTTATTTTTAAACAAAATGATTACAAAATTGAAAACATGATTTTCTACATAATTTAAGACATTAAAAGTACAAGACTGCTCGTAATAGATAATGTGCATTACAGTCGTCATTTCACGTAAGCTGCTTAGCCTTAAATTGACTTCAGAATGTTGTTTAACATTTATTTAATTCAAAATGCAAGACTAATTGGCTCTTCGTATTGAGTGCATCTGCTTCAGATCTCAAACTGTCACCACCATAGTGATGAGAAAGAAGGCTCAATGTTACACTGGATACAATACAGAACGCGAATGGTCAAAAGTAAAGTTCCAAACTTCACTGCCACTGGAGACACAGTTTCAAATAGCACTTGAGAGTCCTGGAGACATTTTTTAATCACCACAGTTACACTTTATACAGTAACCACCCACTGGTGGATGTTCACCGAATGGGGCAAATACTGGTGCGTAAGGACACTAGTCTGCAGTGCAATTCATCTGGCCTTCCATCGTTATCTTTGCCCATCAGCAGCTTCTTTCTGATATCGCATCAGCAGCTTCTTTCTGATGTCGTGCAAAAGACAAAAATACCTGCAGAAAACAAAACTCAATGTTAATTCTGCACAAATGTTGCACATTAATTACAGTAAAATACAGATTTGAAAGCCCGACACACAAGCCAGAAATTTGGTAGAAAGTACAATAACGAATTTTTTATGGTACACAATGAGATAAAACTCTCGTGCTCCTGACTGGAACTTCCTGAAAGAATATAAAAAATATGCAGGTGCCAGAACAGTGTGTGCATCAACTTACAATAAAAGAGATGCCAAAATTAGATCTACATCTGTACCTATACTCCACAAGCCACTTTACGGTATATGGCAGAGGGAAATTTATGTACCACTGTCACTTCTTCCAGTTGTGAGTAGTCTGTGGGAAGAACAATTGCCAGCAAGCCTCTGTGTGGGCTCGAACCTCTCAGATTTCATCTTCATGGTCATTTTGCAGTATATACATAGAAAAATGCAATATACTTGTCCACTCCTCTAGGAGTATACAATCTCGGAACTTCAATAGTAAACGACACCGTGATGCAAAACGCCCGCCTCTCTTGCAGTATCTTCCACTGGAGTCGTTTTATCGCCTCCACGACGCTTTTGTGCTTACTAAATGAACCTGTAAGAAAACATGCTGGTCTACTTTGGATCTTCTCTACCAATCCTGTCTGTTACACATCCCATACTAATCAGCAATATGCGAATATTGGTTGAACAGGGGTTTTTAAGCTACCTGTTTTGTTGACAGACTGTATTTCCTGAGGATTCTTCCACTGAATCTAAGTCTGGCATCCTGTGATTAGTTTTATGTGGTCGTTCCACTTTAAGTTACTCCATACGCATACTTCTAGGTAACTGCTTCTAGTGAGTTATGCAATCGTGTAATTGTTCTATAAAGGATCTGAAACTTTCTCGCCAGGACTTGAAGCAGGGAACTTTGCCTTTCGTGGGTAAGTGCTCTGTCAACTGAGCTACCCAAGCATAATTCACAACCTGTCCTCATACTTTTACTTCTGCCAGTACCTCATATCCTACCTTCCAAACTTCATAGAAGTTCTTCTGTGCGGCTTGTGGGACTAGCATGGGTGCTGTGGAGATATGGCTTTGCCTCAGCCAGGGGGATTGCTTTCAGAGTGAATCCTTACTCTCCAATGGAGTGTGCACTGGTATCAAGTTTCCCAGCAGATTAAAAGATAAGTCGCTGGTGGAAGTAAAGTTGTGAGGATGGCTTGAGATTACGATTGGGTAACTCGGTGGAGCACTTGCCCACAAAGTCCCGGTCTGGCACATAGGTTTAATCTGCTAGGAAGATTCATATCTACATCTACATGAATACTCCGCAATTCACACTTCAGTGCCTGGCAGAGGGATCATTGAACCACTTTCACAGTATTTCTCTACCGTTTCACTCTCTAACATTGGGTGGGAAGACTCAGTTGCTGAACAGTTCGAAGAAGACTTCAGTCTTTTAGAATTATCTTTGTAACAGAGAGCAATGTCCAGAGAACATTATATTTTTTTTGACAACTTTTGTTTCAGTTTTGCTTGGGAGTACTTATGTTTTAGATCTCACACAAAAAGGATGTGTAATTTTTAATTGTGCATCAACAATGTATGTAGTAATGCTATGTGTGTATAAAAATGCAGGCAAATATACATATTAAAAGTTATTATAGCTGCAAGAATATTTTTATTTATTACACCAATATTTGTTCACAACGTGACTTTTGCTTGCAATCATAAGAAGAGGCAGTAATTTCTTCCATACTGCAAGACATCTTAAAATATATATGTGCTAATCATCAAGATTTAGTGGATGGACTGTATGATCAGCAACCACAGAAGATTAAAGGTAAATTAATGATATCAGCATAACCTACCTAATAGTGACTTCTATTAAATATATATACGTGTAATAATTGAACAACTGACTTTTCGTCAAGCACCAAGTTTGCTGCAAAATCAGACATTCCAAAAATCTACATTGAGAGAGTAAGAGAAATTATCCTAGTTACATTATTCATTTTTGCGCCTTCAGTGTCTGTACGTTGACTATATTTTTCCTACGCTGTGAGGAAGACTTTTTATGGCACCAATTTTGTTTCAACAAGAATTCATGCTTTACTTCTGGTACTGCAAGTAGTAATTATCTCTCATTACATAAATTTCATGTCGATTCATACTCTTTGTTGGGCTACCTCCCGGCACGGTTATTCCAAAATTTGCACAATAGCTTGCATGATTACGTTTAGTAGCGCCTCTCTTGTCATAGTTAGCTTTCTTTCCTTTTTCCTCACCATTTCCCTAGTAGAAAATTTATTGATCAAAAGGGTTCAAAAATCATACCAAACTTCGAGTCATCAGTATAGTGTAAATTATTATGAAAATTTAAATCATTTGTGTCGTAATACTTTTCGATAAATTGACAGGAATTTATTGAAACATGATTTCATAGGAGGTTTCAGGTTTCAGGTGCAAGATTTATTTACATAAAAATTTCATTAATTTTTTGGTAATTGCTAGCATGATAAAATGGCTGACCAAAAATTATACATTGTTGATCGTAATACAGAAGGTGCAATCGGCCAAGATGCAGTGATTTGCACGAGTGCGCAGCTAGCAGAAAGCCGACATAGATCAGAAATAGATATCACAGATGTAACAAATAACAGCACAAATACACAGACAAACTATGATGATATCATGATGACTATCGATGATACCGTTTCACACATTTCCGTAAGCAATTTATCACTGCTGAACGAAACAGAGGAACGTGAAACAGCAGTGTATTCTGACAACATAGGACAGACACCGATTATCAGTAATCCAAATATTAATGTGTAAAGTACAGTTGATAGCAATGATAATAGTAACACAAATGCACTGTTACGGCATTTACTGACAACTATGAACACTAAATTCCATGATATGAACGTGAAATTCACTAGTTACACAACAGCTTAGTAACTTGAACACAAGATGTAACAATTTGTCACAAGGTTTTTCAGATTTCAAAACAGAACAAAAACAGGTGTTGCAAGATTTCCAAAACAGTCTCACACAAAAATTCAATGATCCAACAGAAACTCTACACACAGATATACCCGAAAATTTAAAAAAAAATGAAAAAGCAATTAAGACAGGAGGTTCTTTCTGATATTAAACAAAGTATTGATGTTTTGAATGAAAAGGTAGGTTCAATTAGTGACAATCAAGAACATGTAGAAAGTGAATTAAAGAAAAACATGGACACGAATAATAGTGTAAGAGCAAATCAAAACCAAATGTGTAATACTATAAAGAGAGAGACCACTAATGTCAACAAGCTACACAAGGACTATGAATGTTTACCATTGGTAATAGAGGCGCTAACAGTAAGAGTAGAAAGCTCAGAATTAGAGTGCCAAGAGAAAAAGAGCTCAGATAAGGAAAAATTTAGATAATATAACCAAAAGAGCAGATGCAGGTATCTTAGATCAAAGTAGTACATTAGCACAGAAGGTAATATCTGAACGCAAAGTATATGTAGACGTGGTAGAAGAGGCCATGTAGAACAGGGAAATTGAATCATCTAATGAAGTAGGTCAGGTTGCTAATATTCAACTACCTGTGCCCATGATGGATGGGTGTAATAGTTATCCACATCTTGTCACATGCCCAATTACCACCATATGGTGTTCCCCACACTTGTAACAACATACCAATGTCAGATAATGCCATATGTTTAACACTCATCTTCACTGATGAAGGGTTGCTGAGACATAAGAAGTTTCCCACGTATTCGACAGATGGGAAGTGGATGAATCTGGTAGTTTTTAGCAGTGCATTCTACAACTTATTTCCATGTAACTGAACAGAGGCTCAAAAGATAAGATTTATTGTTGGTTACACCCAAGGTGAGGTTCTTTTGTGGGCCAGTGAAATGGCATAATGTTGTCACAGTTACAAGGAATTTGAATGTGCTTTCTTAGATAAGTACTGGTCAGAAGCCATTCAAGAGAGATTAAGGCGTGAAGTCTGTAACCCGGCTCCATTTAACAGCAAGCATGGAAGCTTGCAGGATTATTTCGTAAAGTATTTAAATAAGACCAGATATTGGACCAATCCCATATCGCAAGTGGATGTATTGAAGATATTAAAGAGCTGACTTCTGTCACACATATGGGAAAAATTAGTAACCACACCAGTACATGACACTTTTGTCGGTTTTGGATTCCATTGACCTGATTTGTGAAGAGGCACCATGGCAACATAAAGCAGCTGATAAACAAACACCTCAACCTGTCTTTGGGAACCAACCTGTAAATAATAATGTTACTACACAACAGGCATGGCAATCATATCTGAAACAGTGCAAACAAAACGGGAATGGATATGGTAATAGAAATGTTCTGCTGGCGACTCCCACACAGCCCCCCTCCAATAGAGCGGAGCTCCGGGAATGTGGGGGTATTTATATTTCACCCGACGCCCAGCTCTTGTGTGTACTGAAGGCATTGGTTGAACTTCTTCAGCTTCCGTTGCTGGTAGTGATGGTACCACTTCCTCTTGTGGTGGTGAGATGGTGTCATCCTGGTCCAGTGGTGTGGAAGGTGGCACTTGGTACCTGACCTCTGTGTTCTGCAGAGTGAGGAGGCTGCAGCAGTGACTTGACAGCGTCCGTCCATAGCATCGCATGTGTACAGGAGCGTAGATCTTTGTGCACGAACATATTTACCGCTCCATGTCTCGAGACAGGAGATGGACGAAGTCTGGCCGTATGCTCACGTACCATTTGCAATGTAAATTGCAATTCAGTCTGTTGTGCCCCTTCTTTATCGGTGAAGAATTCTGCAGGCAGTCGTAAGGGTTCACCATAAACCAATTCTGCGGTGGATGCCCCTAAATCCATTTTCAATGCTGTGCGTAGGCCCAACAAAACTACTGGTAACGCTGACAACCAAGATTGTGCATCGCACATTAATGCAGGTTTTAATGTTCTATGCCAGCGTTCCACCGTCCCATTGCTTGCTGGGTGGTAAGCTGTGGTGCGATGATGTTGGAACCTGCAGAGGTTGGCCAATTCTGAGAACAACGTCGATTCATACTGAAGCCCCTGGTCTGTGGTGACATGTAAAGGGCAGCCGAAACGTGTGATCCAAGATGAAAGACATACGCGTGCCAATGTTTCTGCTGAACTATTCAATAACGGAATCGCCTCTGCCCATCTGGTGAAGCGGTCCATCACAGTGAGGAGATAATGGTATTCTTCTGACGGAAAAAGTGGTCCCATGATGTCCAGGTGCACATGTGTGAAACATTGTGTGGTAAGTGGGAAGTTTACTACCGCTTTGTGCACGTGTCATCCCACCTTGGCCCTCTGACAGTCCAGGCACCTTTTTGCCCAATTACGGCAGTCTCTATTTATACTGGGCCACACAGATCTGTCTGTCATTAGTTTGATGCTGGCATTTATTCCCGGATGAGCCAGTCCATGGATGCTATCAAATAATTGTTGTCACAATCTCTCAGGTACGAATGGTCTCGGTTTTCCTTGCGATATGTCACATCAAACTCGGAAGTGTTCACCCATAGGTTGTATTTGTTGCAAGCGTAACCTGGACGTACTATCACGAGAGAATTTAGCAAGTTGCTGGTCTATTTCCTGTGCTGCAGCTATTTACTTGTAGTCAATAGTCTGAGAGATTGTTTCCAATCTAGACAGGAAATCTGCCACGGCGTTCTCAGCTCCTTTTATGTGCTGCAGGTCTGTTGTAAATTGGGCGATAAACTTGAGTTGTCTAAATTGTCGTGGTGAGCAACCATCCTTCTTCTTACTGAAGGCGAAGGTAATTGGCTTGTGGTCTGTGAAAACAGTGAATGGTTCGCCTTCAACTTGCGGTCAGAAATGTCTGATGGCTTCATAAATTGCCAGTAGCTCCCTATCATAGGCACTCCATTTTACTTGTGATGATGTAAGCTTGCGGGGGAAGAAACCTAGGGGCTGCCAATTGTTTCCCACCTTCTGGTGTAGAGCTGCACCTATTGCCTGCCGGCTCGCATCCACAACAATCGCCAGTCGAGCTTGAGGAACCGGATGTGCCAACATTATTGCCTGACGTAGACAGGTTTTGATCTTGTCGAATGCCATCTGCATCTCTGATGTCCACTGTAAAGGTTGTTTGCCCACTGCATCCTTGCCGACTAGTGCTGATGTCAAAGGTGCTCGAATGGCCGCCACATTAGGCAGATGTTGTCTGTAGAAGTTAACTGCTCCAAGAAACCGGTGTAGTTGGCGATGGTTGATGGGGCGAGTCATCTCTTTGATAAGGTCAAGTTTGTCTTGCAGTGGGCTGATACTAGCTGTTGTCACTGAGTAGCCCAAGAATGGCACCTGATATCGTCGAAGTAAACACTTTGATTCATTGACCGAAATGCCATATGCCTCAATACATTGGTAAACAGTCCTTAGATGTAGTTCCTGCAATTATTCAGACAACGAAAAAACCAAGATGTCGTCAAGGTACGCGAAGTAATATGGTAAACCTTTGAGGACTTTGTCAATGAAACACTGCCAAGTTTGTGCTGCATTTTTTAACCCGAAAAGCATACGGAGGTATTCGAATAAACTGAATGGTGTTGTGACAGCCATCTTCGGTATATCAGCAGGTGCGGCCGGTATCTGGTGATATGTTTTTTTGCAATCAATGACACTAAAAATGGTCGCGCCTGCAAGTGCATGTGTAAAATCTCTGATATGGGGTATCAGATAACGATCGGGGATGGTACGACTACTTAGTGCCCTGTAATCTCCGCATGGTCTCCAAGTCCAATCTTTCTTCTTTACGAGGTGAAGTGGCGATGACCACAGACTGTCGGACCTACGGACGATTCCCGAGCGTAATAATTCTTCGAACTCTGCCTTCACTGCAGCAAAACAATCTGGAGCTAACCGGCGTGGGTGTTGAGACACTGGCTGACCGGGTGTGGTCCTGATGTGATGTACCGTATTGTGCTTTATTGTCTGCCCACCAGACATGGACTCACAGTTTGCTACTTTTCTGCAATCAGACGTGGAAATAGGGCTTTGTCCTAGGGTGCCTCTAATGCACTGTGTCTCGCATCGAATGCTCACTGAGCTAATAGATACCTCAAATGCATAATGAAACAAGAAATCTGCACCCAATATTGCGTCTGACACATTGGCAATTACGAAAGTCCATGGTAAACTTTCATGGAACCTGAGGTCTACCTCTATCTGACGTTTTCCATAAGTCGCTATCGACGTCTGGTTTGCTGCTGTGAGTTTCGACTGAGATGGAGGGAGCTTCACATCACAGTTTCTAACAGGCAACACACTAACGTCTGAACCTGAGTCAACTAGATAAGCATGGCCGGACTTAACGTCTGTAACAAACAGCCGATGGGACAGTGAAGGTAAAGAAGAAAGGTTATTCACCCGTAGCTGCCCCTCATCAATCTCACCTCGTAACAGTAGGCACTGGTGCTCGAACTCGCAACCGGCGGCGCCTAACGCTGTCGCCATTTGGGTGATTGCAGGGTGATGTGCAGCACGTCGCCTCGCTTCCGAATCGTCGATGGTACCAGCAGATACGCTCCTCAGACACAATGTCATCTTCCTTGCTCTTCTTGTTGTGCCTGTCTTGCCTCTGAGCAATGTCGATATCTGCTGCTTCAGTCCGTCAACTTGTTTTCGTAGGTCATCCAGTTGTTGAGAAATGTCCGGCTGTTGGCATTGTTGTATCGCTGCTGTTTCCTGTGAGTCTGTACTGTTGTGTCTGAACATCACCGTCGACATATGCGCTGCGTCTAACGAGGTGTAGACCTTGTCGGCTAATGAGATCGACGATGAGATATCTTGTGCGTCTGAGAGTGCCACAGCCATTCTAACTGCCTCTGGCAACTGCACACGCCATACATGTTGTAGTGTCATATCTGGCAACTCAGTGTCGTTGACTAAACATGCAGGTGCCGCCAAAATTCCGAAGGTGACTTATCTCCTCTCTTTTCACCGTGCAATACTTGCTGAATACGTTGTTCCATCGGCCGACGTAGTCGCTCAATGAGTAACTGCTTAAAACGCGTATACTTTTGCGTGGCGGGCGGCTGAAGTATTATATCTGTTGCTGTTTTACTGTCAAGCGCACTAACAGCGATCATAAATTTTGTCTCTTTGTTTACAATGCCATGATGCTGGAAAGTCAGATCAAGCATTGCAAGCCACAGTTCAGGTTTATCAGGTATGAACTGTGGTGGGCATAATTTCATCTTGCTACTGTTCTTTGTTGAAAGGCCGTTACTTGATGGTGCAGAAAAATTCAACACAGCATTTTCTTGTTCTTCAAAGTTGCGTCGTAATTCCTCAATGTTCTTTAACAAAACGTCGCGCCGATCTGTAACACTCTGTGTGCCGCGCGGACTCGCCGATCTCCTGGTAGACGAAATTGAACTGGGCTGCATTTGTTCGTCTACAATGAAATTCTTTATGCGGGGTCACCACTTTAGCCACGTACTACTTATTACAATCTTCAGAAAGACTCACGAAGTAGTTAGGATATAATATTTATTTTTTTATTGCAACAAAAAGCTCATATTAACATTGAATCAATAACAACAGAACTATTATATATAATCAAAGAATAAACAATCTGCCCCTTGTGCGCGCCGCCACAGAATAATACTATCCTTCACTGTGCGTATACGGATGTTCTGCCTGCAACTCCCACAGACAAAATAATAGTGTGAACTACAATTTCGCAACTACCAACACAAATTTGCAGAGCCAATGACACGAATTGGCGTAACACAGCACACAATGAGCAGTTCTCTGAAACTGTGTCAGTGGTGCAATACACTTACAAACAAATTTTGTGAGATATGATGAACAAGGTGACATGAAAGATGCTTTACACCAACATGAGGAGGAAGTTCAGGAAAACTTGTATGAAGAACAGGTACAGGCATTTATAAAGACAACAATATTTGACATGGAAGTACACTTAGTTCTAGACACAGGTGCAACGACTAACTTAATGTCAACCGAATTTTTTTCAAGAGTTAAAGAAAAGAGGTAAAATTCCCACATTCCCAGTGCACAACTGAAGAATACAGATAGCCACTGGAAACAAATTAAAAGTAGTGAAGTTACAAGCACTTATTCCATCAAAAATAAGACACTTTACTGTCAAATGTAATTTCCTCATCAGTGACAAATTAATAGTATATTGTTTGATTGGGATGGACATGTATAGGGCTTATAAGGGTTTATAAGATGCAAATGGCCATAGGAAGTGGTAAGTGCTACTTCATTGTAAACGAACAGGTATTATCTGTCAATTTAATAAAAACGTCAGACAAGAAGGTCAAGCAGAAGGAGTCTGATGTGACAGTTCAATTTGTATTTCCTACTGTATTATTTGGAAACACTCACTATAATGAACAAGTGCCAGAATCAGACGTAAACTAAGAAATAGCAGAGCAAAAGGAAGAACAGGAACTTACAGATCTGTTATTTATGCAAATATATTTCGAAAACACAGCATTGGAATTACCACAAGCACATGCACCATTTCCAAGAAATGAACAAATATTTATGGAGGAAACTATGGTGCAACACATGACGATTTTGCTTGAAATGGACGTGCACAAGTTAAAAGTATTCGACGAGGACACAACCATTAAAGTCCCAGTGCCAGGCTGTCAACTACTTGCCACGCATGGGCACAATAATGAAGGAGACTTGATTAAATCAAGCATTCTTAAATACGCACATTATTCAATATTTGTACCCCTTTTTTATAATGTATATATGTGTTAGTTAATAAGGTAAAGCTGACATCTCCACTTAACATGACATAAGTCTATCTAAAAGACCGAGAAATGAATTGCTTTGACTCCCCACACATTGGTAATAGCTAGCAATCAATTAATCATATGATACTGCCTAACACTTTACACCACCATACAATGTCAGTGTAAAGTGAGGGGCAATTGTGTAATACCTAAACAACTAGCTCCCAATATCATATCTTTTTTTTTCCTTTTCTCTCATTATTAATTTATAAGAATGTTTTCTTTTCCTCATTAGTAATAATAAATTCGTACATTGTGCAAAGATGGCAAAAATAGGCTTTTAGAATTATAAAGATAACTCTAAAAGACTATCTTTCCTGTCTTCTGTGGGAATGTACAAATTTATTATTAATAGAAGAGCAATGTCTGGATAATATTCAATTTTTTTAACAACTTTTGTTTCAGTTTCACTTGAGAGTACTCATGCTTTAGATCTTACACAAAAAGGACATGTAATTTTTACCTGTGTGTCAAAAAAAATTTGTGCAGTAAATGCTATATGTGTATAAAAGTGCAAGAAAATATACGAGGGCAGTTCAATAAGTAATGCAACACATTTTTTTTCTTGGCCAATTTTGGTTGAAAAAACCGGAAATTTCTTGTGGAATATTTTCAAACATTCCCACTTCGTCTCGTATAGTTTCATTGACTTCTGACGGGTGGCAGCGCTGTACGGAGCTGTTAAAATGGCGTCTGTAACGAATGTGCGTTGCAAACAACGGGCAGTGATCGAGTTTCTTTTGGCGGAAAACCAGGGCATCTCAGATATTCATAGGCGCTTGCAGAATGTCTATGGTGATCTGGCAGTGGACAAAAGCATGGTGAGTCGTTGGGCAAAGCGTGTGTCATCATCGCCGCAAGGTCAAGCAAGACTGTCTGTTCTCCCGCGTGCGGGCCGGCCGTGCGCAGCTGTGACTCCTGCAATGGCGGAGCGTGCGAACACACTCGTTTGAGATGATCGACGGATCACCATCAAACAACTCAGTGCTCAACTTGACATCTCTGTTGGTAGTGCTGTCACAATTGTTCACCAGTTGAGATATTCAAAGGTTTGTTCCCGCTGGGTCCCTCGTTGTCTAACCGAACACCATAAAGAGCAAAGAAGAACCATCTGTGCGGAATTGCTTGCTCGTCATGTGGCTGAGGGTGACAATTTCTTGTCAAAGATTGTTACAGGCGATGAAACATGGGTTCATCACTTCGAACCTGAAACAAAACAGCAATCAATGGAGTGGCGCCACACCCACTCCCCTACCAAGAAAAAGTTTAAAGCCATACCCTCAGCCGGCAAAGTCATGGTTACAGTCTTCTGGGACGCTGAAGGGGTTATTCTGTTCGATGTCCTTCCCCATGGTCAAACGATCAACTCTGAAGTGTATTGTGCTACTCTTCAGAAATTGAAGAAACGACTTCAGCGTGTTCGTAGGCACAAAAATCTGAACGAACTTCTCCTTCTTCATGACAACGCAAGACCTCACACAAGTCTTTGCACCTGAGAGGAGCTCACAAAACTTCAGTGGACTGTTCTTCCTCATGCACCCTACAGCCCTGATCTCGCACCGTCAGATTTCCATATGTGGGAGGCACTACGCGGATGATGAAGAAGTTATTGATGCAGTACGACGTTGGCTCCGACATCGACCAGTGGAATGGTACCGTGCAGGCATACAGGCCCTCAATTCAAGGTGGCGTAAGGCCATAGCATTGAATGGAGATTACGTTGAAAAATAGTGTTGTGTAGCTAAAAGATTGGGGAATAACCTGGTGTATTTCAATGCTGAATAAAACAACCCCTGTTTCAGAAAAAAAATGTGTTGCATTACTCATTGAACTGCCCTCGTACATATTAAAAGTTATTATACCTGCAAGAATATTTTTATTTATTATGCCAATATTTGTTCACAAGCATGAGTTTTGCCTGCAATCATAAGAAGAGGCAGTAATTTCTTCCATGTCATGTTGCAGACTGCAAGACATTTTAAAATATGTATGTGCTAATCATCAAGATTTAGTGGGTGAACTGTGTGATCACAAACCACAGAAGATTAAAGGTAAACTAATGATATCAGCATAACCTAGAAATGACTTCTATTTAACATATATATGTGTAACAATCGAACAATTGACGTTTTGTTAAGCACCAAGTTTGCTGCAAAAACAGACATTCTAAAAATCTACATCGATAGAGTAAGAGAAATCCTAGATAAATTATTCATTTTTGCGCCTTCAGTATTTGTACTTTGCATTGTATTTTTCTTATGCAGCGAGGAAGACTGTTCATGGCACCAATTTGGTTTCAACAAGAATTCATGCTTTAATTCCAGTACTGCATGTAGTAATTATCTCTCATTATGTAAATTTCATGCTGATTCATACTCTTTGTGTTAGCTGTTGGGCTGCCTCTCAGCACAGTTATTGCAAAATTACCCAACAGACTAACACATCCTCCAGTCCACAAAGTATACCAATTAGATTCCTTTCAGAGACTGCTGATATAATACACTGAAGAACCAAAGAAACTGGTACACCTGGCTAATATCATGTTGGGCCCCCACGAGCACGCAAAACTGCTGCAACATGACCTAGCATGGACTCGACTAAAGTCTGAAGCAGTGCTAGAAAGAATTGACACCATGAATCCAGCTCGGCTGTCCATAAATCTGTAAGATCACGAGGGGGTGGAGATATCTTCTGAACAGTACGTTGCAAATCATCCCATATATGCTCAATAATGCTCATGTTTGGGGAGTTTGGTGGCCATCAGAAGTCTTTAAACTCAGAAGAGCGTTCTTGGAGCCACTCTGTAGCAATTCTGGACATGTTGGGTGTAGCATTGTCCTGCTGTAATTGAGTCTGTCAGAATGCACAATGGACATGACTAGATACAGTTGATCAGACAGAATGCTTACATGCATGTCACCTGTCAGAGTCGTATCTAGATGTACCAGGGGTCCCATGTCACTTCAACTGCACATGCCCCATACTAATTACAGAGTCTCCACCAGCTTTAACAGTCCCCTGGTCTTGGTGGTGACTTAGTACCTATGTACCGTATTTTTAAAATGTGATTATGCCTATTCAGGCTGTTTTAGTTTCATTTCTAGACCATGTCCTCGTAAACATATTATAGAATCAGGTTTATCTTCTGAAGAAGACTAAATTACTTGGGCTGAAACCTAGGTAAAGTTTGGTTTCATTACCGCAACCGAGGCTGATATTTTCTTATATATTCCTGATATTTATGGTACACTCGTGAAATGGTCATATAGGAAACCCATACTTCATCACTACTTCAGAGATGTTGTGTCCCATCACTCGTGTGCAGACTATAACACTACATTCAGACTCACTTAAATCCTGATTACCTGCCACTTTAACAGCAGTAACTGATCTAACAACTTCACCAGACACTTGCTGTCCTATATAGGTGTTGCTGATTCGAGCACCATATTCTGCCTGTTTGCACATATCTGCATTTGAATACGCATGTCCATACCAGTTTCTTTGCCACTTCAATGTAGCTCTGTACTTAACAATCACACACAACAGTTCGCTCAACAAAAGATGCATATCTAAAGACTGGAAAGTTGCTCAGTTCACACCAGTACTCAAGAAAGGAAGTGGGTGTAATTAATTGAATTATAGACCTGCAGCACAGATGTCAACTTGCAGTAGTGTTTTGGAACATATACTGTTTCTGATCATCATAAATTACTCAAGGAAAATAATCTGTTGACACACAGTCGTCACAGATTCAGAAAATAATGCTCGTGTGAAACACAACTAGCTCTTTGTTCTCATGAAGTAACAGATGCTATATACAGGGGATCACATATTGATTCCATATTTCTATATTTCCAAAAATCTTTCGATACCATTTATCACAAGTGGCATATGATCAAACTGCATGCTGTTCCTAATCTATATAAACAACTTAGGAGGCAATCTGAGCAATTGTCTTGCATTATGATGCTGTCATTTACCATTTAGTAAAGTCATCATAAGATCGAAACCAATTGCAAAATTATTTAAACAAGTTATCTGTGTGGCACAAAAAGTGGCAATTGACCCTAAATAATAAAAAGTGTGAGGTCATCCACGTGAGTACTAAAAGGAATGTATTAAATTTTGGTTAGATCATAAATCACAAAAATTTAAAGGCTGTCAATTCAACTAAATACCTATGAATTACAGTTACAAATAACTTAGACTGGAAAGATCACATAGATAATGTTGTGGGGAAGGCAAACCAATGACTATGTTTTATTGGCAGAACAGAAGTTGAAACACATTTACTTAAGAGACTGCTTACACTATTCTCATCTGTTTTCTGCTAGTGCTGCACTGCAGAAGGAATTCTTATCAGTCTGGATTGATGGAGGACACTGAAAAACGTCAAAGGAGGGCAGCTTGATTTGCATTATCGCAAAATAGGTGAGTGAGTGTCTCAGATATGATATGAGACTTGGGGTGACAATCACTAAAACAAAGGCACTTTTCATGTTGGCAGCAGTTCTTGATTTGAGTTTTGGAATACTTACTTTGTGTTCTCTGGTGAAAGAGTTTAGTAAAACTGTATTTAGAAACTGCACTTTAGTGGCACTATCATTGGGAACATCAACTTCGCTATCGTGCATTGAAGATATTGATTATGTTTTGCCACTGATGCACTTCAAATACAACCAAAATCTCTTTGGATTTTGTACCAGATTTTGAGATAGAGGTTTGTTGTGGGAACTATTGAAATCATCTCACCTTGGAGTTCACACTAAATTTCAAGCTTCTGTGGAACTTTGCCAGCCTTGGGGATTTTAAATTCTTTTAAATTTGGCATGCTTTTTTTGTTGCTTCTGGAGCAGTTGGGTCAGCTGCTTTGTGTACCATGGCGAGTCAGTTCTATTTATTATTAATTTATTTGGTATAAATCTCTCCATTCCTGTTGATATTACTACTCTGAATTCAAACCACATCTGGTCTATACTTTTATAGTGAGTTTGGAAGTAATGGAGGTAGTCTCTTAGAAAGCTGTGAAGTGAATTTTATCTGCTTTTTAAAAAGATACATTTTGCATATATTTTTGATAGGTTTCAAGTGTTACAGTATTCAGTCTCACTTCAACGACATTGTGGTCACTAATTCCTGTATCCATCATAATGCTCCCTGTTTGCTTGGTGATATGTGTTGCCACAAGATCGAGTATGTCTTTGCAACCATTTACACCTTTAGTGGGCTCCTGAATAAGTTGTTAAAAATAATTTTCTGAGATAGCATTCAGTACGACTTCAGACAATGTTTTATGCCAACTACCAACTATAATTGTATGAATGGGTACCTATTTGAAATGAGACTCAAAGTCTTCTTTGAACTGTTCAGCAACTGAATCATCTGAGTTGGTGAAGGGTGGGGGGCTAAGTATAGGGAACCAACTATTAATTTATTCCAGTTTTCAAGTACAACCTGTAGCCATACTATCTCACAGCAAGTAAGTACTTCAATTTTGCAACATGATGGACTATTTCTAACAGGAACAGACATTGTGGTCACTAATCCCTGTCTCTGTCATAATGATCCCTATTTGCTTGGTGATATTTGTTGCTACGAGGTCAAGTATGTCTTTGCAGTCATTTACATTGACTGTGTATTTAATGTAGCCTTTCTGAACACTTTCTGGTCCTTCGCAAAAATTTTGGTTGATTTTATAGCTGGCTTTAGCCAGATTTCAGTACTTATAACAATGAGCTTCAGTGCTTTCTATTTCATAAATGCCTGCAGCTCTGGTTCTTTACCAACACAACCATGACAATGTACAATTATAACGCCTGTGGTTTCTATGTCGAACCTTGTCCTGTGTTTGACCTGCATCTTCTGAGAGTGAAATCAGTTTTGTTCTTTCCCAAGACTTTCTAACTACTGCAGATTTCTATTCATTCGTTCTTTTCAATGTACAACTAACAGGGCAAAAACTGCTTATTAAAGTCAAGAACAAGATGTAAATTTACATGGTGATGTAAACTACAGGAATTCTGGTGTTGTTACGACGAGACTCTCATATGCCCAGATGAATAAAAGAGAAATAATTGCGACACATAAAGCTCATCTACAATGCAGGGAAAAAGAGTACAATGTGTCATGGGGTGTTACTGTTCATCGATGAGCATCTTTTTGGTAGTCTGTAGTAAAGTCATTGAAGCTCCACAGCAGTGAACAGATGTGTCATTCAGAATGCCTGTTGATATCATTCAAATAAGCTTGTCTTTAGTACTTTCTAAAAGTAAAAGTGTTTTCATGCAGAGACATATTTCTCAGAGAACATTGCAACATGTATAACATGAGTTAATATGAAAAACGTTAGTGAACTACTGTTGAACATTAAGCAATCAGTGACTTAACTTGCAGGCTTCATGGATATATCGATGTCATTTTGGTGCGTACTGTGATGACAGTTAACATGGGATTTACAACCTTTGATCCTAAAGGTTCCTTAAATGACCAACAAATGCAGCAGCTATTCCAGCTGTTACAGCCTTACTTAACATGGTGAGTTTGTTGCCGGCTAAGCCATATGTATCATTGTATTCTGTTTATGGTGTTGACAAGCTACATTGTCTGCAACACTTTATGCCATTTATATGAATGTGATGAAATGCACATCTTCACACATTGTGTGGTAAAAATGAGGTATCTTACCAGATCAAGGTAAACAAAATATTTAAAACACGAGCGTAAGAGGGTAAAAAACACACATGTGCAAAAATTTGCTTGATTAGGTGCTTAATTTTAGATGTTACATGTGGACATAACAAAACCAGATTTGATTACCACCTAAGGCTTTCGAAAAACTGTGTATCTCAGAGAGGAATGCCTGGCATCTAAGGGCTGGATACTTGCAGCGATGAGTTTCAGAGGCACATCATGTGCCACAAACATGTAGTTAACTGCTGCAGGAAACAGAATAATAGCTGGAAAAATTCTGGGCACAAATTTTTGACATGTTTCAGCAATGAGAGAAACTAAAATTTGATGAGAACTCGATCCATAGACTTTACGTAATTACTGAATGTAGGCATTCCACTTATGGCTGTTGAAAATATTTACTGCAATTGAACTTTTGACATTTTCAGCATAATGAAAGCAAAATTTATCTCCATATGAAGTTATCTGGCATTAAAGTAAAGTAAGAGATAATTAAAATTGAATATGTACATAGCACTTACATGTTATGTTGAAATTCACTACAGAACATTAAGTCATGACATGCTAAAACATAAGTTTCCAGCAGTCTGAATATATTTATGCTACCACAGACCATACGAGCACTCCTATCAGCAACAGTTAGTGACAAACATAAATACATGTACAGATAACCGCAATTGGCTCATTGTGTGGTAAAAATGAGGTATCTTACCAGATCAAGGTAAACAAAATATTTAAAACACGAGTGTAAGAGGGTAAAAAACACACATGTGCAAAAATTTGCTGTATTAATGTGAACACACCTAAAGAGATTTAAAAATAGCAACAAGTACAGCATGGCCAAGAACATCTGCCAGCTCAGAGAGCTTTCAAAATATTATTTAGTCTCCCACTGTGAAAGATGGCATGACTAAGAAAATAACTGCCAACACTAAAGTTGCCTTAAACATAGCCCAGTTATCATTCTAGGAACACAACAGAATTATAATTTATATCATGAAGATATATTGGAACGGAGAGAGAGAGAGAGAGAGAGAGAGAGAGAGAGAGAGAGAGAGAGAGAGAGTTGCACTGGCAAACAAAACCAGACAGCTCACAAAATCAACAAGAAATTAGCTGAGAACAAAGTAACAGCCCTTAAGGCCTAAAAGGGAAATAGTCTAGTGATCATCAGTTGAGACGACAACTTTAACAAAATACATGATTTTGTTCCTACCAATGATATCATAAAGTTAAATAAAGAGCCAGCTAACTGACTTAATGCCTCAATCAGAAAAGCTGTAAAAAGTGCAATTTCATTTTTTCAGAGAGAGAAATAAAAGAAGTCTTAGTTATGAAACCATGCACCCCAACCTTATCTACAAAAATGGTATCCTGATTTTTTTCACGACCAGCTGCTTGCAGGCATTTTTGAGAATCATCTTGGAAGTTAGTTTTTCAAGAAATTCCCTGTTACTGTTAAGAAAGCTGAATATTATATGAGAAATGGAGATGATGTGTTAGGGCCAAGTAGAGGCTCATTCATTGATATTCATATTGTGTTCGCAGCTTAATAGCATACATACTAACATTACCTGTGCTATACAGTCAGAAAAACAAAATGCACCTAGTTTCCTGGATGTGACTGAAAAATGATGATAATGCTCATAGATTTAGCACTGATAGTATGGTTGTCTGTACTGCTAACATCATCCACAATAATTCTTGTCACCCACAGGCCCCACAAAGAATTTTTTTTTTTCTTTGGATGGTTCACAGACTAGTCAGTACTCCGCTCCAGCAGAATGAAACTGATAAGGAATTTGGCATCTTTAGGCACGATACAGTGAATAATGGGCTTACATTGCGAATGGTAGATAAAATGTTTGCTACAAAATTACAAGGTACAGTATATATACCAAACAAAACATGTAATGTCAATTATGTGAAAAGGGTAGTTGCTATCCAGTGTACAGTGGAGACTCTGAGTCACAAGTAGGCACAACAAAAAGATTGTCAGAAAGTAAGCTTTCAGCCAACAAGGCCTTCATTGGAAATAGACAACATAACATATACTCTCTCACAAATGCAACTCACACACACATGACCAGTCTCTGGCTACTGAGGGCAGACTCTGCGTGCGTGTGCGTGTGTGTGTGTGTGTATGTGTGTGTGTGTGTGTGTGTTTTGTCTATTTCTGATGAAGGCCTTGTTGGCTGAAAGCTTACTTTCTGACAGTCTTTTTTTTGTGCATCTCTGCAATTCAGTGTCCCCGCTATATGATGAGTAGCAACAACCCTTTTCACAACTGACATTATTCCATCCTGGATACTCCATTGTTTGATTAAACCAAATACATATTGGTTAATAAAACCTAGTAGAGGTGGAGCTTTGGATGTCAGAGAGCTGCATCCTGTAGGTGTTGCTGATATAGCTGGATTGTTGGTGTCTCAGTTCGGTGAAGCTGTGGGGGTGTCGTCCACTGAGAATTGCTCAAACAGTGGTGTTTGAGTTGGGGGAGCTGCAGCTGCCGCCTGAAGGCTCTTCATCTGTGACATATGCAGGCTTTACTTAACTCTATGAAGACTGTTGTGGCTTTGCCGTTCTGAAGTATTACAAAGATGTGCAAACTGCACAGGAATATCCAGATGGATCCAGCATAAGGGGGAAACAGCAGTGGCTTAGTAGCATCAACATGTAACTAAACATGCTAACAGCTCTGGAGATCGTTGTGAAAAAAATATTTGCTTGATGTCATGATAAGCTGGTGCTGCTGAAAGGAGTCACTACATTGTGCTGTGGTGTTAGTGCAAACTCCTGCAGTATGTGGGCAGAGGGTGCCGTCACTTCTTGGTGCTCTATGAGGTCTGTGGTAACGTGAATTTGTTGTCTGTAGACTTACTGACTGAGGGCCACATCAATATCTTACCACTGTGGTTAAACTCAGTAATACAACAGAAAATGTGTCCTCCAGTAACTTTTGTGGCACATTAACGTTGCTTTGCATTTTTACCGCTGTCCTTAAACCCAGTAATATGAGAGGCAATGCGTCCATCCAGGAACTTTCGTGGCACTTGGGCGCAGCTTTGCGAGTTCTATGCAGACATTCTATGGTACTGTGATTCGCAGGATAGTTCTGATTCTGAAGTGGTAGATCCCACATAGTTGCAAGAGCTTGGTAAAAAGTGAACACCAACTGCGACATGGTCGCATATACAAACAGAGATCCAATACTGTCAAATGTTTTTTATTTCAGTATTTGATCACAATATGAATTCTTTAGACGATGACCGGTTTCAGTCCGTAATGACCGTCCCCAGATCTTTTTTACACCTGTCCTAAAGTGATAAGGCCATAATGGCATCGTCATCACTTTGGGACATGGTGTAAAAGAGATCTAAAGATGGTCATTACGGACTGAAACCAGTCATCATCTAAAGAATTCATATTGTGATCAAAGACTGGAAAAAAAAAAAAAAAAAAAAAAAAAAAAAAAAAAAAAAAAAAAAAAAAAAAAAAAAAAAAAAAAAAATTTGTCACTGTGGATGGAACTCAAAATCTGGCGATCCATGTCTCTGCTGAAATACTGGTAACAGGTGTGGCTTCCAACAAGTGGGTAGGGCAGTCTATTTTTGTTAACAGGTTTTTGTATTCATAAGTGGTCCTACTAAGTCCAGGTGCACATCCATAGATCTTGTTTCACCGTAACTACCTTTTGCCAGCTGCTGCTATTGTTCATTGGCTCCCAACAATGTCAAGTGTTGAATTATAGTGCAGGGGGAAGCACGAATGCCAGGATGGGACAGACAATGAGCAGCTCAGAATTTATTTTTGCAGCTCTCCATGACAATGCATGGGCGTTGTTGACAATGGCCGGCCGCGGTGGTCTAGCGGTTCTAGGCGCTCAGTCCGGAACCGCGCGACTGCTACGGTCGCAGGTTCGAATCCTGCCTCGGGCATGGATGTGTGTGATGTTCTTAGGGTAGTTAGGTTTAAGTAGTTCTAAGTTCTAGGGGACTGATGACCACAGATGTTAAGTCCCATAGTGCTCAGAGCCATTTGAACCATTTGAACCATTTTGTTGACAATGGTGGTTTCGCATCGTAATGTGATATGCAATGGTGAAAGAAGATTTCTTTTGATTTTTAATTGGTCTATTATTGTGTAATAGCAACTGTAACTCTGGATCCGTGCACAGGACATTTGTGATTTCTTGTCATGACACTACACTGGCTGATTTGCATGAGAGTGAGAGACAATCTGTGAGAATATTTCTGAAGCAGCTTATACAGCAGATATCCATGGTAAATTATCCTGTATATTCTAAGTGTCTTATACAATGAGGCAAGTGTTACTGATTAATCTTCAGGAAGACAGAAATGAGTCAATAATGATCAACAAAGACGGTGAAAATCGTTGCTTCAAGTTTGCTGCGGAAGTATTTTAGTGCTTCTTACAATGTGACAGGCTCCCAGTCTGTTGCTGACCAACAGGTTTCAGCCAGTGCGAGTTTGTGAGGAAAAAATGCTAATGGCTGCGAATTTCCCATCATTATTGTGTCCATGTCACCATGGATTTACCAGTGATGTTTTTAGCTGCTAGAACGGCATTGAGACAGGCTTAGGTTTTTGCTACTCTTAGTATGTGTCATCAATAAAAGTTTAATATGCTCAATAAACATCTTAAATCCTGGTGAACTGCCTGCACACAGTCAGGGAGGTGTTTGATACCCTCTGCTGACATTATGCATCCTACAAAATTAATAGATGGCTTCCCTATTGTGCACTTGTTTGCATTTAGGACGACCCCATATTCCTGAAGTCATTGAGATAACACCTGCATGTGCTCTTGTTCGCTATGAGAAAAAGAAGGATGTCACCTGTATGTAAAACAAAAATTTAGATCTCTCGAAACTTCATCTGTAAAGTACTATCACATCTAGGCTGCAATGTGTAAACCATATGACAACACTGAAACTCAAACAATCTGAAAGAGATATTAACAGCCGTCTTGGGAACATCTCTGGAATTTGCATATAGGCCTTGGCACACTCACTGACACTGAGAATTAGGGTAGTAATCTCTGTACTGTGTGTTGCCCATCTTCCATTTTTAAGCTCTAAGGTTTTCAAACCTTGTCCAGTGCAGTCCCTGACAATCCGTTTTTCCTTCTCATCCCATACGAAAAGTCTTCCATGACCCAGGGTTCTGGGCAAGTTTTCTGAACACTTTCTATTTCCTGAACCATGCTAGTCCTTTTCCTTTGTTCTTTTCTTTCCTCCTCAACTCTTCTGCTGGAAGAAAGAGCCATTGGCTCCATAAGCATGCAAATTTCTTTACGCCAGTAAGTGTGATCTCCTGTCATGTTTGGTGAGTAGATTTTTTTATCCACCCAATTACATTATATTTTCAAAAATTAATTATTTTCATTGATATAAAATCTTTTATGGATCGTAATGATGTCCTTCCAGAGTGTACAGTAAACCTGTCTACGAATGATTTCATAACCAAAGCTAACTAAAGGTGCATTTGCACTGAGTTCGAAATATGGTGTACAATATTGTTTGCAGCTCACGCATCATGTTGTCAACAACTTTGCAAAAAAACGTTGCATGCACAGACATTGTTCCTGGCAATTCAGATGAAAGGGACATTGTTCCTGGCACGCTACCCTAAATGCCACTACACGACACAAGTGTGTGTGTTTTTGCTCTATCTGTAGTGTCACATGTTGTCTTTACGTGTGCTCTTGATGAAAAGAATTGGACAAGAAGCAAAATTTACGAACTTGTCACTCTCCATTGACTACAGAGGCATAGGAGTGCCTCTTGAATTTTCAAAGTCATAGTTATAAAAAAGTATTAAACAGAAGCTTAACTCCCTACAAGAAAAAATACTGCATTGTTTTGCACCAACAGCAGTAATGTGGATAAAAAAAAGTTTCTCATCGTTTGGATTGCAGCTCTTGTCTTTTCAGAAATTTGGTCAGTGTGTTTTGGTGATGTGCAAACTGGTTTTACTACCAAATTTCTGAAAATATGTTATATTTATGTGTGCTTCACAACACCTCATCAGCACGCTGAGAAAAAAGGGCTTGCCAAACAAAAACATGACAAGTTACCAGCATGAAATAAAATACAAGTGGTCCTGAAAAACAGTGCAAACCAAATGTAAAGATTAAACAGAACAGAAATCCACTGATAATGGCACAGAGGTGTTGAACCATGTTTGAGAACTTTTGAAAAAATGGTGTTTTGCATAACTGGCAGACCTTACATCCAACAATATTTAGTTTCTCATTTCTCTACACCACCACCACCACCACCACCACCACAACAACAACAACAAGAACCACAGGATTCCTTATCTGACTCAGGAAAAATTTGACAGCAGCAAGCAAGCTGCCAGGATATGAAAGGCTGATGACAACAAAAAACTTTCTATGAGGCAGAAATGAATGTATGTAGGAGGCAGCAGTCAGTAGTAAACGAGTAGATGGCAGGGGGACCATCAACTGCAGATTCCCCTGACACATCCATTGGAAGTGTGAGGCTGCAGAAGTTTTCTTTATTGAAAATGATAATTTGGATTAGTTTCTGGGGGATGGGGGACCAATCCATATTTGCCATTTGGTTACTGACAGCCTCTTCTCAAGGTTGGCAGCTGTGTATATAAATTGTTTGAGTCTACTATTACAGGAGATTAATTTGCAAGGTTATTAATATAAAACATGCACAAGGGTCACCACAAACTTCCTTGGCACATGACACTTCCTTGGCACACGAATGAAATTACTTTTACATCTGCTTTGTACCAAAAAATCCTCAGTCCAGTCACAAATTTCATTTTGTATCCCACACTATCACATGTTCATTAATAAGTGTTGATGCAGTTCTGAGTCAAATGCTTTCTGCAACTTAAGAAATGCTGAATCTACCTTTTTGTCTTGATCTGTGAATTTCAGAATGTCAGGTGAGGAAAGCAGGAGTTGGGTAACATGACTGATGAGGCTTGCTAGCATGAAAGTCATTCTGTTCGAGATACTTCCTTACTTCTGCACTCAGAATATGTTAGAGCATTCAGTGGTACAATATAACATGATCAATTTTCATATTGGGAACTTTTTTGAAATAATCATAAAATCATTTCCCATCACACTGACAAATCCTTCCATCTTTTCCTATCAACAGACAGCATTACTTTTTATATTCTTTCCTCTATATCAACAGTTTAAGCCTTTAAACACTAGTTGTTGCTCATTATGTACATACCTGTTCTAGAGTAGTTTGGCCTATAGAGTAATCTTCAATATTAAACTTCAACTTCACATCTTCCATAATTCCAAACATCCTAGACCAAGGAAATCTTGAATTAGGGATGTAGTACGTCAGGAAGATATCATGTTCCTCTCGAAGTACTGCACCTGTCAATTAAATTACTTTTATCAGTTAAATATAATCATAAAACAGTAGCAATATGATCACATTTACTCTTTATGTTGTTCTTTGAGCTCTGTCTGAAGACTGCTCATGCTAATGGTGATAAAACAACACTGTTCATTTAGACAATATAGTTAATTTATAGAGTGGAAGTAGTGGAGATCCAACTTGGGGGAAAAATAATAAATTAAAATTCACAGCTTTACAACGAAAAGCACTTCATTTGGCTTATAGAGAAAAGTAATTTGCAATGCACAAACAATATTGCATGGAATAGCAGGAGGGGAGAAGTAGAGACGGGGAAAAAGATTAGGGAGTGTGTTGTTGGAATATTAGGCTGTGTAGTGCTAAAGTGGGAATAGGGAAGGGGTTAGGTAGATGGAGTACAGGGACTAGGGAAGGTTGAGTCCAGGGCACATTATGGGAATGTAGAATATAATGCATGGAGCATTTCCATCTGTGCAGTTTAGAAAAGCTGGTAGATGTCCAGATGACGCAGTCTGTGGAGCAGTCACGAAAGTGAAGGACATCATGTTGGATTGCATGCCTAGCAGCTAGGTGGTCCAGCTGTGTCTTGGCAATTCATGTGAACAGAAAGCTTGTTAGTTATCATGTCCACCTAGAATGTGGCACAGTGGTTGCAGCTAAGTTGGTACATCACACAGTTGCATTCACAGGTGGCCCTCTGATGGCTGGAGTAGGTGGTAGTGGGGGATGTATGGGACAGGTCTTATATCCAGTTCTATTGCAGGGATATGAAACATGAGGTATTGGGAGCAAGGGCAGAGTAGGAACACACGAGGATATTGTGTAGGTTCTGCGGGCGGCAGGAACCACTTTGGGACAGATGGGAAGGATAGTGGGTAGTAAATTCCTCATTTCAGGGCACAACAAGAAGCAGTTGAAACTCCAGTGGAGAATGTGATTAAACTGCTTCAGTCACCAGTGGAACTGAGTCACAAGGGGAGTGCTCCTCTGTGGCCAGATGGTGGGTTTGTGGGAGGTGGTAGGTGACTGGAGAGACAAGACGTGCGAGATACGACATTGAGTCGGTACTTTAGGTCAGTGAAGGCCTCACCGAGTCCCTCGATGTATTTGGAGAGCGACTGTTCATCACTGCAGATATGATGACCAAGGGGGGCTAGACTATACGGATAGGACTACTCGGTACCGAATGGGTGGCAGCCGTCGAAGTGAAAGTATTCTGGTGGTCGGTACTTTTTTTGGACGGAGACACTAATGTAGCTGTCCTCGAGGCAGAGTTCATCGTCGAGGAAGGTGGCACATTTGCTTACGAACCCTACCGGTCAGACTCAACCCAAAACCAATATCGACTCATTTCACTCCTCCATCTAACAGTGATCTGCCACCACTGCCTCCAGATCACCCCCTGTTAACATCCTTAACATTCCAGAATTTCTTAATCTCAAATGTTGCCTCACCATCATACCATTCTGATGTCCACCAAACCTACGCAATATCCTGGCCCATCCCGCTCCAAACCCCTTGCCTCACTGCTCATATTCTTGCAATAGACTGGTTGCAAGACCTCCCTCGTACATCCTCTCATAACCACTTGCTCAAACCCAGCCACTGGCATCTCCTACCATGTCAAAGGCAGGGCTACATGTGAAAGCAGTCATATCATTTACTGCTGCAGAACATGCTGTCCAACACAGTGTGTTTCTTTCCAGTGGTTGAGATCCTTCCTCCTGACACCAGCTTTCCTGGACCGCTCAGCTGGAATACATCCTATGTTCCAGTAGAGCCCTTGCCTCATCCTTCACCTATCTATCGCCTTATGTGCTCCATTCCATTCCAGCACTACACGGCCTTCTATTCCACCAACACATCCACTAGTTTATTTTCCATTCTCTACTTATCTCCTTTTCTGCTTGACACCCCCCCCCCCCCCCCCCCCAAACCTCTCAACTGTGCTGAATGCTCCCACAAGCAGTACTACACCTCCTCCACCTCTAACCTGCTACCTTCCTGCTACCTGCTTCTGCCTCTCCATATCCCTAACACTCGTGTCATATTGCTTCTCCCATCAGGCACAGCTGCAGTCTGCAGGCCGACCAGAGATAGTGTTAATGTACGTGTGACTTGTGCTTATATGAATGTGTGTTGTTTGTAATTCAGAAGGAGGCCTGTTGGCTGAAAGCTTAAATGTTCAGTAGTCTTTTTATTGTGACTGTTTGCAACTCAGTGTCTTCTGTGTGTGGTGAGTAGCAATTTATCCTTTTCATAATGTTGCAGTTATGAGATATAATTTTACTGGCACAGGAAAAGTATGGACAATATATGTTCACATTTCAGGTGCAGCTGAATGTCTCATTACTATTCGTGGCTGATACAGTCATTTTTTGCATATAAGAGCAAAGATGGAGGATAAAGAATGTGCTGTGTATCTTGTGGTTTTGATTATGTGTAATAACACAGATGTATGGGTAATATCTGTCAGCAATGAAGTTATAACTGAATTCCACGGAATGTTTTTTCCTTTCCTACACATTGGTAAGAGCTAGATTCGAAAGCTATAAGTTTTGTTGTAGTATAATAACAAGTACACATATAAGGTGTTACTATCATTTTTAAAAAAATATGTCATAAATATTGGTTCAAAGCTGAAGACTGCCCATGGCAAATTAGAGATAATATGGAAATTAGACTAATAACAGCATTTCATAAACATGAATGCAAATTTAATGAAGACTGTGTATACACAATTTGTCAATGAAAACAAAGAATCTAATTTTTTCATCGAGAGCATTATTTTACAAGCATGAACTCCTATAATGCCAACACAAAATAGAATGGAAACATTATACTTATTGAGCATTAATAAGACACTAAACATCAAGAAAAGGTTATAATTAGCTGCAAAAGTAAGGAAGAATGTGTGCCAACTGAAATTGGTGTCTGTAGTCATATATTCCTTAGAAAGTATTTTAAATTGTCAGGTAGAATTGCTGGTGGCCAATTACCTTCAGGGGGGGGGGGGAGGTTTAGTACTGCATGACACGTATAAAACTGACAACACTGTCCTAGCTTTCAGCAGCTGCCTAGTAGAGGTGGGAGGGAGAGGAAGGGCAGACCACTCAGTACCTGAGGTGATTGGCAGCTGTGATGGGTCTGTCCCCATCCTCACTGCAGGCCACACCATCACAGGTCTTATAAATAAAGTATAACTGATAAATTTTGCATTATACATTAACCCATCCAAAGCAAATGTGAATTTATTTACTGATAGAAACCACTTTAATATTTCTATGCAAGTTTGTCTTTCTGATTCCTTTATGTAACAACAAGAAGAACAGTGCCCTACCTGTAGGTGTTCTCAGCACAAACTGTTACTCAACCACAAACAAAATATTCCAAAGTGAAGTACCTTAAAGACAATATGCAGAGTGTGACATAATAAAAGGAACCTGTAAGTCTATACAATGATGAGCCAAAACATTATGACCCATTGTTACTAGCATTTTGGTCTACCTTTGGAACACAATACATCATCGATTCTACATGGCACGGATCCGATGAGTAAACGGTAGGTATCTGATGTACGTGGCCCCCAAATGTCTGTGCACAGGTCACATAAATTACAGGCCGCAGCATTCCAGAAGGGTTATGATTGGGCAAATTCGGTGGCTGAGACAGCGACGTGAGTTAGTGCTCCCCAAACCACTGTATCATTATTCTGGCATTGTGAATGGAAAATTACCCAGCCAGAAAATGAGTATTAACTGTAGAAGATAAGAAATATACCTCTCGTAATGCAGAAATTCCTGATCAAAATACTAGACAAGTACAAAATTACCATATGATACACAGAAGACTGAAAGAAACTGCAAACAGTCGATATATTAATGGAGCAAAATACTTCAATGCACTGCCAAATTAACTGAAGGTAATAACTGGAGAGACATTCAAAAAACATCTAAAATCGTGGCTCATTGAGGAGTGCTTCTATAGCCTACTGTACAAACTAAAATCTAAAGTATTATTATGCCAAATAATTTGGACTACATTCTTAAGCTCCTATTATAAAGTAAAATTAGATTGTATACTGTTGTATTGTACTACCAATTGCTATGCATGTAATTACATGTTTCACGCAAATAAATTACAAATTACAAAATTACCGTACGGAGTGACATCGACTATGAAGGGATGAGAGTGATTCACAATAATCAAAGCATAATCAAGTTTGGCAGTAAACATTATACTGTTGTGGTGTTCAGTCCAAAGACTGTTTTGGTACATCTCTCCATCCAAGTCTATGAGGTGTGCGAGAAAAGTAATGAGCCTAATTTTTTATCTACTAAAGTTTTGATTTTTGTCAGAAAACAATATTGCTCCTTCAAAGTAGTTCCTTCCGGCAGCTATACACCAGAGGAGTTGTTGTTCCTGGTCATGGTAGCAGCATTGAAGACTTCAGTTGGTAGAGCCTTTAACATGACAGTTACATTCTTTTGAATGTTCTTTAAGCGATCCAAAAATAGCATCCTTTTAAGATATTTTTTCAATTTTGGGAAAAGAAAAAAGTCACAAGACACAGATCAGGTGAACAGGGAGTCCGTGGAACAACAGGAATGCCTTTTGAGGTCAAAAATTGCATGCCGGAAGTGGCTGTGTGATATGAGGCATTCTTGTGATGCAGTGTCCACTTGTCTGCAATGTCTGGTCTCACTTGATTCACCCCTTTCCTGAATATTCCACGGACATCTTTGTATAACACTTGGTTGACAGTCTGTCCTGGAGGAACAAATCCCTTATGCACGATACCCCTTCTGTCAAAAAAACAAATCACTATTACTTTGATCTTCGATATGCTCATTTGAGCTTTTCTTGGCTGAGAAGGTGTCTCAGTGTGTCACTCCTCACTTTGTCTCAGGTTCATACTCAAAATTCAGGCTTCATCACCTGCGATCACATGACTGAACCATTCACGGTCAATGGTAATCCCTTAGAGAAGATCAATGCACACCTTTCTTCGATTGTTCTTCTGCTCAGTTGTGAGAGGTTTTCCAGGACCATTTTGGCACAAACCTACCACGCATGCATATTTTCAGTCAAATTTTGATCTATAGTGAGTCTTTAAGTTTAACATCCTTACTGTTAAATGTCTGTCCGATCTCACAAGAGAATGCACACGTTTGATGTTTTTGTCAGTTGAAGCTGGAGATCTCCCTGAGTTAGGTTCATCTCCAACGTGTTCTCCGCCTACCAAAAATGATTTGTGCCAGCGAAAAACTTTGCTCTCAGTAAGGAATGTTCTCCATAGACCTGCTCCAACTTTTCAAAAGTCGCACTTGTGTATTTCCTGAGTTTAACACAAACCTTGATTGCATAAAGTTGCTGTAAATTCTTCTGTTCCATTTTCGTAACACACAACAAAAGCACAACTTCAGCGATGGCACTCTCAAAAATCAAGTGAGGTGAAACTCGAACTGAGCTTCTGGAAGAGATGAATATTCCTGTCTACACAAGTAGAACAACACAGTGTTGCCACATTCCTCACAGTGTTGTCAGTCTCATTACATTTCTAATTCACCCCACATTTTGCGAAAGTCTCATCTTTGAATAACTACTCAACCAGCAAACATTTGCTTATTGTACTTAAGCCTTGGTCATCACACTCTATAATTTTTACTCCCTACACATCCTTCCATTACCAAACTGACAATTCCTCTACGAAACTCCAGGTAGGAGTATAAACAATGTAGGTAAAGAGGGATTGCTGCTTATTGTACAGAAGACACCTTAAGTTGCAGACAGGCACAAGGACACTTACATAAAGCTTTCAGCCTCAGCCTTCAACAGTAAAAGAGAGACACACACCATTCATAAACACATGCACACGACCGCCAATCCACCATCTCGCACCAGAGATGCTGGAGCTGGCAGTCGAGTGTGCATCAGGTGTGCTTGCTTGTGTAAGAATGGTGGGTGTCTCTCTTTTACTAATGAAGGCTGTGACTGAAAGCTTTATGCAAGTGTGTTTTAACTGTGCATGTCTGCAACTTAATGATCCTTTCTTTTATTCACTTTGTGCCATAAATTTCTTTTTTCTTCAAATTTTATTCAGTATATCTTCTTTAATTATTTGGTATACCCATGTACTCTTCAAACAATGGAAAATCTAGGATGGAGTGTAACAATACGAAAGAAGGAAAGTTGCTACTCACCATATAGCAGAGATGCTGAGCTGCGATAGGCACAACAAAAAGATTGTGAATCTTTTTATTGTGCCTATCGCAGCTCAGCATCTCCACTATATTGTGAGCAGTAACTTTCCTTCTCTTGTACTATTACATGTACTCTTCAAGATACTTCTGTAGCTCCACATTTCACTTTCGTAGATGGCTACACATCAAACCATTACTTTCAGGAAAGACATCATTAAATTTAATATTATATCTACCATTAACCCTTTAACTGCTCCGGACGTATTAACGCGCACCTTTGTACCTGTCCCTGTGTGCTCTGAATGTGTTTTCATGTGCCACCAGTCCTACTTGGTACTCTAAATGTGTCTACACCCTACTGCCTCAGTGGCACCCGTGTCCTCCTGACATGTTGAGATGTGCTGCGCTGCCACTTCTTCCGTGGCCTCTGGCCTCTGGCCGCATTAACGCACCCAGGCGTATATTCATGCCGAGTGCCTAGGAGCTGTTCAGCATTCCGCTGGCACAGTTGAAGTCTCACGAGTGTTTGCTGCTGTGTTCTTGTGTTGTAGTTTTCGTCTGTGCTTTTACTGACTGTTGACAACGTTAATGTTTTGAGAAGAAAATAGCATGCCGTCGTGGTTGTACTGATGAAGAAATCATCGAAATTCTCACTAGAAGCGACAGTGAGAATGAAATTTTTGACAGCAATGGTAGTGATTATTCTTCAACTGAATCTCAAAGGAACAGTCCTGTGCCGAGTACTTCAGCTGGAACAGCACATCTGTCAACATGGGAGGAGTATCATTCAGAATCTGATGAGTCTGAGAGTGATAGTGAAGTGCCAGTGAAAAGAGCTCGCTTAAGTGATATGTTTGACTGGAAGAAAAGTGATTTTCATCGAAACAGGTTTCAAGGAACTGTATTCATTTTCACTGTTTGTATGCTAATGGCTCGTGTGAAAAAGCTGAAAATCGTTGACCACTTTGCCACAGACATACTCTTGAACTCTCCTGTTTTTGGTGAAATTATGTCCAGGGACTGTTTTCTGTTAATTTTAAGAATGCTTCAGTTCAGTGATAACTCTGTAAACAATGGAGAAGACAGGTTGTTTAAAATGAGGTATATTGTTGATAAAATTCGCGCAACATTTCGCAGCACATTTCACCCATACCAAAAGCTCTGCATTGACGAAAGCCTCTTGTTGTTCAAAGGTTGATTATTGTTCAAACAGCACATTCCCTCCAAAAGAAGTAGCTCTGGAATAAAAACATTTGTGCTACGCAACTGCCAGGTGGGTTATATTCTGGATTTCATTGTTTACATGGGCACAAATACTGAAATTGAATTCCACAATCTGAGGAAAAGTGGCAACGTAGTAGCAACATTGATGAAACCATTTTTAGGAAGGGGACATACGCTCTATGTCCATAATTGGTATTCAAGCCCAGGCCTGTTCCTCTGGCTTCATAACCATGGAACAAGCGCATGTGGTACTGTTCGCAAAAACATATGCAACATGCCAAAATTACAGAACAAACTAAAATGAGGAGAAATACAGCTGATGTCCACTGGCACACTCCTTGTGATGAAATGGTGTGACAAAACAGAAGTGTGGATGCTGACCACCTGTAATACTGCAGAAATGGTTGATACGGAAAAGACAAACAGAGAGACAGGTGGAAGATTAAGGAAACCGCAATGTATTGCAGATAACAACAAGAGTATGGGTGCTGTTGACTGCTGTGACATGCTGCTGAGTTCAGTGCAATCAGCACGAAAGACTGTCAAGTGGTACAAAAAATTCTTTTGCCACATACTGGATCTGTGCATTTTAAATGCCGATGCTCTCCACAGAGTAGTAGTAACAGGATGAAAAATGCAACTAGCGGAATTTCATTTGTGTCTGGTAAGAGAGCTTGTTGAAGCTTGTGCAAAAGAACGGAGGAAAGCTGGCAGAGGAAGGTGGTCTGGAGACAAGAATCCTCTAAGATTTACTGAGAGGCATTTTCCAAAGATCACTGAGATGGAAAACTCAAAGAAACATACGCCAATGTGCCGGTGCGCAGCATGCTCGAAGCAGAAAGTGCGCTGAGAAACGAGATACAAATGTAGAGCATGAAACATACCACTATGTGTAGTGCCATGTTTTGAGGCCTATCACACTAAACGAAACTATTAACTGTCTATAATCACTCAGAAGAGAAGAAATGACATTGATAATTTTCTAAAAGTAAATGTCAACAAAAAGAAAATAAAGATAAAAAATACAAAAATTGTATACAAAATAAAATATATATATATATATATATAATGGAAGGAAACATTCCACGTGGGAAAAATTATTATAAAAAACAAAGATGAGGTGACTTACCGAACAAAAGCGCTGGCAGGTCTTTCCTGATGAGGCACCAGTTTGTTGCGAAAGCTTGAATTTTGTGTGTATGTTTGTGTTTGTGTGTCTATCGACCTGCCAGCGCTTTTGTTCAGTAAGTCACCTCATCTTTGTTTTTTATAAAATATATATATATATATATATATATATATATATATATATATATATATATATATATATATATATATATATATATATATATATGAATATAATAGAGGGAAACATTCCACGTGGGAAAAATATATCTAAAAAGAAAGATGATGAAACTTACCAAACAAAAGCGCTGGCAGGTCAATAGACACACAAACAAACACAAACATACACACAAAATTCTAGCTTTCGCAACCAATGGTTGCCTCGTCAGGAAAGAGGGAAGGAGAAGGAAAGACAAAAGGATATGGGTTTTAGGGAGAGGGTAAGGAGTCATTCCAATCCCGGGAGCGGAAAGACTTACCTTAGGGGGAAAAAAGGACAGGTATACACTCGCACACACACACATATCCATCCACACATACACAGACACAAGCAGACATTTGTAAAGGCAAAGAGTTTGGGCATTTTTTGGGCAGAGATGTCAGTCGGGGCGGATGTACAGAGGCAAAGATGAAGTTGAAAGACAGGTGAGGTATGAGCGGCGGCAAATTGAAATTAGAAATTAGCGGAGATTGAGGCCTGGCGGATAGCGAGAAGAAAGGATATGCTGAAGGGCAAGTTCCCATCTCCGGAGTTCTGACAGGTTGGTGTTAGTGGGAAGTATCCAGATAACCCGGACGGTGTAACACTGTGCCAAGATGTGCTGGCCGTGCACCAAGGCATGTTTAGCCACAGGGTGATCCTCATTACCAACAAACACTGTCTGCCTGTGTCCATTCATGCGAATGGACAGTTTGTTGCTGGTCATTCCCACATAGAACGCTTCACAGTGTAGGCAGGTCAGTTGGTAAATCACGTGGGTGCTTTCACACGTGGCTCTGCCTTTGATCGTGTACACCTTCCGGGTTACAGGACTGGAATAGGTGGTGGTGGGAGGGTGCATGGGACAGGTTTTACACCGGGGGCGGTTACAGGGGTAGGAGCCAGAGGGTAGGGAAGGTGGTTTGGGGATTTCATAGGGATGAACTAAGAGGTTGCGAAGGTTAGGTGGACGGCGGAAAGACACTCTTGGTGGAGTGGGGAGGATTTCATGAAGGATGGATCTCATTTCAGGGCAGGATTTGAGGAAGTCGTATCCCTGCTGGAGAGCCACATTCAGAATCTGATCCAGTCCCGGAAAGTATCCTGTCACAAGTGGGGCACTTTTGGGGTTCTTCTGTGGAAGGTTCCGGGTTTGAGGAGATGAGGATGTGGCTCTGGTTATTTGCTTCTGTACCAGGTCGGGAGGGTAGTTACGGGATGCAAAAGCTGTTTTCAGGTTGTTGGTGTAATGGTTCAAGGATTCCGGACTGGAGCAGATTCGTTTGCCACAAAGACCTAGGCTGTAGGGAAGGGACCGTTTGATGTGGAATGGGTGGCAGCTGTCATAATGGAGGTACTGTTGCTTGTTGGTGGGTTTAATGTGAACGGACGTGTGAAGCTGGCCATTGGACAGGTGGAGGTCAACGTCAAGGAAAGTGGCATGGGATTTGGAGTAGGACCAGGTGAATCTGATGGAACCAAAGGAGTTGAGGTTGGAGAGGAAATTCTGGAGTTCTTCTTCACTGTGAGTCCAGATCACGAAAATGTCATCAATAAATCTGTACCAAACTTCGGGTTGGCAGGCCTGGGTAACCAGGAAGGCTTCCTCTAAGCGACCCATGAATAGGTTGGCATACGAGGGGGCCATCCTGGTACCCATGGCTGTTCCCTTTAATTGTTGGTATGTCTGGCCTTCAAAAGTGAAGAAGTTGTGGGTCAGGATGAAGCTGGCTAAGGTAATGAGGAAAGAGGTTTTAGGTAGGGCGGCAGGTGATCGGCGTGAAAGGAAGTGCTCCATCGCAGCGAGGCCCTGGACATGCGGAATATTTGTGTATAAGGAAGTGGCATCAATGGTTTTGTCTTTCCTTCTCCTTCCCTCTTTCCTGACGAGGCAACCATTGGTTGCGAAAGCTAGAATTTTGTGTGTATGTTTGTGTTTGTTTGTGTGTCTATCGACCTGCCAGCGCTTTTGTTTGGTAAGTTTCATCATCTTTCTTTTTATATATATATATATATATATATATATATATATATATATATATATATATATATATATATAATGGAAGGAAACATTCCACGTGGGAAAAATTATATATAAAAACAAAGATGAGGTGACTTACCGAACAAAAGCGCTGGCAGGTCGATAGACACACAAACAAACACAAACACACACACAAAATTCAAGCTTTCGCAACAAACTGTTGCCTCATCAGGAAAGAGGGAAGGAGAGGGGAAGACGAAAGGAAGTGGGTTTTAAGGGAGAGGGTAAGGAGTCATTCCAATCCCGGGAGCGGAAAGACTTACCTTAGGGGGAAAAAAGGACAGGTATACACTCGCACACACGCACATATCCATCCACACATACAGACACAAGCAGACCTCTGTCTGCTTGTGTCTGTATGTGTGGATGGATATGTGCGTGTGTGCGAGTGTATACCTGTCCTTTTTTCCCCCTAAGGTAAGTCTTTCCGCTCCCGGGATTGGAATGACTCCTTACCCTCTCCCTTAAAACCCACTTCCTTTCGTCTTCCCCTCTCCTTCCCTCTTTCCTGATGAGGCAACAGTTTGTTGCGAAAGCTTGAATTTTGTGTGTGTGTTTGTGTTTGTTTGTGTGTCTATCGACCTGCCAGCGCTTTTGTTCGGTAAGTCACCTCATCTTTGTTTTTGTATATATATATATATATATATATATATATATATATATATATATATATATATATATATATATATATATATATATATATATATTTTTTTTTTTAACTTCGCCAGTGCCAGTCCAAAGCCAAGATCAAAAAGAAGGATGGAAAATATATTCAGAAGGTGTAAAAGATACTCCAACACTTAGGATTTCTGATTTTGAAACAATTTTTAGAAGTATTACTGCACTCTCAAAAACATGAACTGCATTTCTCAGTTGCCATTAAATCTATTACATATGTTAAGCATAAAACTAAAAGAAGCATAGTGCTACATTGATGATTTAAACAAACATCATGTCTGTTTACATGGCCATCTTCTGCAGCAGCTCTAACAATTAATTATTGTTGGCTTTGCCGTCTTAATCTTACTGCAATTAATGAAGAAGAATTTCACACTAGACGCATTTCGCTTTTATTTACAAAGCATCTTCTCTGGTCATTGGTGTTCCTGCTTCATGTTTACATCCTTTGCACACCACTTGCTTTCCCTCTCTTTATTAGTGGAGGTTGACATCTAAAGACGATGTCTTTGTTTACATATAGCTGGCAGTTTTTTTTTTTTTTTTTTTTTTTTTTGAAGTTTTCAGCTTTTTCTTCCACTGCATTGGCACTGTAGCTCACCTCACTTGGAACTCGAGTTCCACAAATGGGGTGAGGTACAGTGCCAATGCAGTGGAAGAAAAAGCTGAAAATGGCAAAAAAGACTGCCAGCTATTTGTGTACAAAAATGTTGTCTTTAGAAGTCAACCTCCACTAATGAAGAGAGGGAAAGCAGAGGTGTGAAAGGATGTAAACATGAAGCAGGAAAACCAGTGAACACAGAAGATGCTTTGTAAATAAAAGTGAAACGTGTCAGGAGTGAAATTATGTTTCATTAATTGCAGTTAGCTTAAGATGGCAAAGCTAACATTAATTAATTCTACATATCGTTTATTATAGTGATTCTTAGCAACATAAGCAGTTTCAATGCACATCATGTGTGTCCAGTAATTCATCTGACGATTCAAAGCCACGGAAAAAGTATTGAGATACATCATATGTCAGTGATCACACTCAGAAGGCGAGACAACCACAAACACCATGGCTCAAGAAATATTCAGCACAGGGTGTGCTCGGCCAAGTGGTGAGCTCAGCTGCAGGTTGATGGGGAAAGCCATTAGCACAGGTACCAGGATTAGACAGCCTCAATGGTGTTCTTGACCTGGCTAGATGGATGCATGGCTGCAGCAGCAAAAGGGTTAACAAGTTTTCTTTAACAGAAACACTTATCTTGCAACTGCCACACTGAATTTTATATTCTCTCTACTCTGCCGACAGTCAGTTATTTTGCTGCCCAAATAAAAATACTCACTTACTACTTTCATGATCTAATTTCTTAATATAATAAGTTTTACTTTTGTTTGTGTTAATCTTATAATCTCTTTTCCACATAAACTCAGAACCTACAAGTATTACTGTAGGAACACAGACATGCATTGACCACATTCTCACAAACATAACAAAGAAGAACATAAACATAAACACCATAGAAAACAATATATTTGACCACAGAGTCCTTACTATGAAGATTGATGTAGGGAATGTCAATATAAGTAAAAGTGATACATTTATGTATAAAAGAAAATTTAATTATAATTAACTTACGGTGGTATTAGAAAATGACAAACGGTAATCAGTTTACAATGTAACAAATGTGAATGATAAAATGGGAAAACTTCTATAAACTATTCAATAACTTTAAAGGCAGTGTGGCCTCAGCTGCCTGAGACTGCAGTTGTGTGTGTGAGTAGCATTTGTGTGAGTTTGTATGTGTGTGTTTGTTATTTAATTTAGACAAAGGCCTTACTGGCCGAAAGCTATATTTGCGACAGTCTTTTTGTTGTGCCTATCTGGAACTCAGCATCTCCACTATATGGTGAGTAGCAACTTCCCTTTTCACAATATTGTTACATTCCATCCTGGATTTTCCATTGTTTGATATTTTATCAATGAGTCACTGTTGAAATCAGCCAACTGATACGAATACCTGGGTGTAACATTTTATATGGATATGAAACTGAATGGTCATGTAGGCTCAGTCATGGGTTGAGCAGATGGTAGATTTCAATTTATAGGTAGAATACTGGGGAATCTCCAGAAGCAGCTGGGAAGACGGATGTAACATAGTCCTTCAACAATTACATTGGTGGTGCCAAGGAGTCAAACTGCTTGTTGTGCCTGAAAGGACCACATATATGCTGTTAAAGGGAATCTTTTAAAAGACCCGATCATGAAATTAGCTTACGGGTTGAAATATGCTCACTATTTTTACTTACTTAAATTTGGCATATTTCGTGAAATGTTTACAAGATGATATTTGTCTTGGCTTCAGTCGTCTAGTAGAAGTATGATTCCATAATGCAGTTTCGTCGGCTGCAGAAATGACCTGGTTCAATGCATTTGCCTCATTTTTGGTGCTTCAAATACCATTTCTTCGAATGTGGTTTCTTCTTAAAGATTATATAAAAATAGTAGTGACATAATTCATATTTTTCTGTTCACTAGCAAATTATTATGACGGCGACCTGCACATTGTTCTACCGTCAACACACACCAAGAGTTCACTGCCGACTGGCTACAGTCAAAGACAACTCCAGCGTCAAAGACATTTTACACAACACACAAGCTTGTACTTGTAATCAGTCTCTTTGATATTCTTCGTCACATCTACTAATAGTAATCAATATGCTGTCACTCTCAAAAATATAAGTAAATTAACATAAAATAAGGCAAATTACAATTTAAAAAAAAATTCTGACAAAAATATAAGAAAACATTTACAATTTGGTATCGACAAATCCGGTAGAAAATAATACATCTCCCAGATCCATTACAAGGTCCCTTAAGAGAAAGATCATCACCAGATACTTAGGCATCTTCTTGGATGAATGACAATGTTATGGTGAACATATTAAAGAAATGAGCAAGAAAACCAAGAACATGGTGAACAAAATTATTAGTCTCACCAGTTACGATTACAAGCGGCCAATGTGAAGAATAAGAATCTTTCATAATGCTATCTTAACTGCAATCGTGGGATACTGTGCAGGTGCTTGGGTTCAAAGACTTTGGTCATAACATCAGCACGGATAGTTACCAGGGTGCCAAGTGGAATACTTCTTCTGTTCACGGGAGATCTTGGTACTTTGAGCTGCTGCAAGTAACACTTTGATTATGTCCTCTCAATCTCCACATACGGGAAAAAGTGGTGATGTATTGGCTGAAGAAAGAACAATATCATGAAGTGCTGAATTTATGGGCCATGAGCAAGCATCAAATTCAAAATCAGAGCCTTTGCCTATGGTAGAAAGAATGGGATGATGCCCAAACAGCAAGGTGCACCTTTAGTTTTTTGACAAACATAAAAGAAAGACTGGGAACAGAGCACCTGAATCCCTCAAGAGGCCTGACACACTTCTCGGCTGGTCACAGCCCCTGTGCCACCTACCATCATTGAACTGGTAAAAGACAGACCCAGTGGTAAAAATGAAATGAAAGAACATACTATCTAGTGATGTCTGCTGTATGCTGATAAGCTGATACTGATTGAGAGCAACTGAATCAGAACAGAACACTCGATGTCAAGGAATATTGAATTGGGAAACAGAATGACAGATCTTGGACAATACTGCTGATGCTATTTCAAGAAAGGCTCGGGTAGCGCACTATCTTATCAATCGACCCCTGCCTACTGCACTGTGAGAGATTGCAACAGAAGATTGAGAAGCAATGCAGGAAGGCAGCAGCAGTCAACAGTTGTGGCTGAAGAACTGCCGACAACCACTTGTGCAGCCACCATAATAACAACAACGTAGAGAAATATGGACACGGTCCGTGTCTCGCCGCCTGAGGCGCCAGAACTGGGATGACGTGGGCTGGCATGCGGCTGTGCTCTTCACTGGCAACAGCAAAGCTCCCGTGGAGTAGGAGAATCCTCCCCTGCAACCAGGGAGCCAACAAACAATGGAAGAGACAGATACAAACCCCACACCCTGAGTGCCTGAGGAACCGGAAGGCCGAGCCTGTGGACCAGGGCACATTGGAGTGTATTGTTTAATGTGACAGACAGAAACTGAAGTTATCACAACAATAGCAGACATAGATTTGGTAGTAGGTGTAGTTTTCATTCATAGTAGAAATACCTTTTTTAATATTATTATTATTATTATTACAAATAGTTATAGCGAGAGGAGGTAGCCCTGAGTAGGATAAAATTAAGTATTAATGTATCTTGCATAATTTCTGTGAGAATCAATACAGCCTTTGTTTAAATTATTGGTTATGGGCTACAATGAAATGGAATAAATAAATATTTTGTTGAGTATATGCAGATTAAAAATTTTGGTAATTGAGTGCTAGACTGGGAGTAATATCAAAGTGTGTGTCTTCTGTGGGCAGGTCCTAAATGTTAAGTTCAGTGCATTCTTCACTGAACAATGAGGGCATACAATTTCGATAAACCACTAAGAATGATGAAGCCCCCCCCCCCCCCCTCCCCACATGTTTTGGATGTCAGTATCTGTGCAGTTAGGAAAGTAGGTGTGGACCTTGTATCATGTTATGCTATGAATAATGAAGTGGTTACATTGTAAGTGCAAACATGCATTACCAGTAATGTATTTACAAAATACGTAACAGTTACTTGGATAAATTTTTCATTTGGCAATCTGCTACTCACCTGCAAATGTGTCATTAATAAAAGCCTTTATGGCAGACACACTATTGTGAGAATATTCACTGTCTTGCATGTGATTTTCCTTTCGTGGCTTCTTCAACTTCACAGTTAATGTATAACCCTCAGCAAATTTGTTTTTAAGATGTTGTGAAGAGCCAAGGCACTGGAATTGTCCATTAACCATAATAGCTAGTTTAGTGCACAATGCTTCACACTCTTCCATGCTGTAACAGTGAATTCAATTAACAATTACATAGTTGGACAAAGAAGATATGAATTGTCATAGAGAAAGCAGATATTTACAATAGTTGCTCCTTGGAATATTTGAGGAGCATACTCAGACATTTGCTATGTGAATAATGATAATCCAAATAAATGCTGCACTAGCAAGTTGCACTGATAAGAACAAACAGTTCCTCACAGTGATTACCAACTTTTTTCAGTTGTTACACATCATATGCCTTATTCACCTTTGAACATTTGTACATACAATTTGCTATTGTGCCCAGGGGCACCATCCACAACACGTGTGATGGCTACAATGTGTGAGTCATGGAAAGCACTGCTCATTCTGTCTGTGGCAGCCAAGCAAATTTTCAAGTATACTCCCAGACTGCCATGCAATGCACAAAGAGCTACAGACCATTGGGTTCCTCGCCAGGCAACAGCAATAGATCACGAGACTACGCCTACATCCAGTCACGAGTTACTAGGGGCAGCACATCTCTTTGTGGAGAATAGCTATTAAAGAAAACACAGGAACCATTGCAGACAGTTCCTGTCAATAAGGGCTAGCCAATTCATACGGCAACTGCTTGCAGTCCCCCAATTAAGCTCTTGTCAACGTGCCGTCAGGGATGACTGTGCAATGCACAGAAGTAGGCTTCTGTGTTGGAAAACAGCTCAAGTGTTGGTCATTTCAGTGTTTAGTTCCTGCTCCTCAAAGTTAGCTGGAGCTAAATCCATAAAAACTGTATTTTGGTTGGAATTGCAGAAGAGGTGGAGTTAATTTGTCATTATAGATAGCGACAAACAGTTATTTGGTTTTCAGGAGGACAATACAGAAGCTACTGCACTCCTATTGGGACACTTTACAATTAGGAATAATAGATAGATTTTTGCAAATCAATGTCATCAAATAAATATTTCAATAATTATGTACATGTAGCTACACAACACAGTCTAATGTTTATATATAATTCACTGGTATAAAAAATTTAGGTTACTGGAATTCTTGAACAGAATAAAATCATTTACTTTTCATCCATTTTACAATGCTAGTCCTAAATTTGTTTTTGGCAATATGAGGGCACTCTCAATTAATTTACTGAAGTAGGCAAGATCAAATTATTTACAGCTATTGCAGGTTACTCTCAGTTCTTGTGTTATGGCAATGAACTGACTGAGAAAGACACAGCTAGGTACTGCCATTACATGGAGTCATTTGGAATGACACCCACATGATTCATGTAATTTAAATCCTGCAGTGAAGCTGATAGTCTTTTTTGTTGTTTAAACACTAATTTAGAGCCATAACAATATTACATAACTCAGATGGGATGTGAAGAATGTGAAACAAACATAGGTGTTCTTTGCTAACACAGCTCTTTAGTTCATGCAGTAAATAGCTCATGCATTCTAATCTGCTACATAAGTTTCCTATGTGGGTATCCCACCTGACTTTCACTCTATGTGAAGTTCTGATGGTTTGTGTTTTTTGGTTATGAATGGGAGCATTGTGAAGTTCTGACGGTTTGTGTTTTTTGGTTATGAATGGGAGCATTAAGTCTGAACATAATGCTTTAATTTTTACTGTCATTTTCCTGTAGTGCATTTGCTTGAAGCAAGTACTACATCTTTCGGTAATCCCACCAGATGTGCAAATGAATGATCAATGCCTGTAATGTTGTGCACGTTCAGTGGTGACACCTGCATCTACACCTACATACATGCTCTGCAAGCCATTATACTGCGCATGGCGGAGGGTACCCTGCATCACTATTAGTCATTTCCTCTCCTGTTCCAGTCACAAACAGAGCGAGGGAAAAACGGCTGTCTATATGCCTCCATATGAGCCCTAATTTCTTGTACTTACCTTTGTGGTCCTTATGCTGTGTGCTAGTGGTAGCAAAATCATACTGCAGTTGGCTTCAAATGCAGGTTCTCTAAATTTTCTCTACAGTGTTCCTCAACAAGAACTCTGCCTTCCCTCCACCGACCAAGCATGGGGGCACAGTGGTTAGCACACTGGATTCACAATTGGAAGGATGATGATAAAACCCACGTCTGGCCAATCTGATTTAAGTTTTCTGTGATTTCCCTAAATCACTGCAGGCAAATTCTGGGATGGTTCCTTTGAAAGGGCATGGCCGATTTCCTTCCCTAATCCGATGGGACCGATGACCTCACTGTTTCATCCCCTCCCCCAAATCAATCGACCAGAGATTCCTGTTTGAGTTCCCAAAGCATCTCTGTAACACTTGCGTGTTGTTAGAAAGTACTGGTAACAAATCTAGCAGCCCGTCTCTGAATTGCTTCAATGTCTTCCTTTAATCTGACCTGCACGGATCCCAAACACTTGAACTGTACTCGTGAACAAGTTGCAACTGAAGCTGACCTTTCATCTTCCCCACCATAATCCTTAAATGCTCATTCCAGTTCACATCGCTTTGCAACATTATGCCAGGACACTATTAATGTTACATCTGAATAATAAGGGTTTGTTTCTCTTACTCATCTACATTAACTTACAGTTTTCTACAGGTAGAGCTAACTGCCATTCATCGTGCCAACGAGAAATTTTGTCTAACGAGGAACCCCTTTAGAGCGAGGTCGCAAGTTCAGTATTTACTAAGTCTTGTTTGAAAGTGTTTTATTAACAATCGTGACAGGAAAAATATTAGGTGCTAATGACTCCCAATGTGCATCAGGAGGGCAATAGAAAATGAGTGTCCAAGAGGTGCAGAGATCAACCTCCAATGAGATGTATGTATTAAACTTCACGAAACAGACATCATCGACATTCGAGCAATATTCAAAACAAACCATTAACTTGTACAATGAACACCATTAAGATTGCAGGCAAACTCCTTGGGAGTTACAAACCATACATAACATTCAACTAGGTATCCAGTCTTAAAGAATGCATATAGAATCATATTGGTGTAACAGGGTGATGACAACTGATGGAATGTGATGGCATGCAACCAAATGCAAAACAATCTGTCATGTAGCTTATCATGAAACTGGCTACCTTTAAGGCATAGCTGCAGACAGTGTGATAATATCTTTTATAGTCATGAAAAAACAAACATCCAGAGGCTAAATTTGTTCAGTGGTTCAAGGTGATCTGAACTGCAATTTCACTTTTCAGGAGGGACAGCTTGCTTGAAAGGAATATGATTTTTATGCGGAGACCAGGAATCAAGCAAAAGAAAGTTATTTTGACCAGCTACTGGCTAAAAGCAGTGCTCAAACCACAGCTGTTGCATTTATGTCCATTTTCTCACTCTTGTTTGCTGTGACACAAATATTGCCGACTGTCCTTGCAAAATCATGCGCATGAGAAAGAACTGTAGGGGGCAAAGCACTTCCAACTTCTTGCACCACAATAAATAACATTCCAGCCAGTTTATCATCCAGATTAACAGTCAGTATAATTGTATATAAATGCTTTAAGACATCACTGTTATTTGATATTGACACAACTCCCTTGGTACTTCTAATTTCCAGGGTTCCTTCCATATGCATTCCCTCTTCAAGTACTGATTGGTTGGAGTTGAAAACAAATACTTTACTGAATGATCGAATAACTTTGTTTATTTCATCTACAAATTTTTGGGCAAATTCCACAGTTCACTGTGCAACATCAAGGTGAAGCTCTGTTTGAAATTTCATTATCTTACTTCTTCCAATTTGGTAGCACTCTTTGAAGTTATGCAGCCATCCACTGCTTCTCTTAAAATCACTGTAATCTCTGTCACATGCAATTTGATGTGCATAATGAAGTAGGTTACTATCATGCACATTCTGTAAATTGTATCAAGCATCCTTGAAACATGCAAACACCAGTTTTTGTAACAAGTGCACCTTGTCCTCTCTTGAATGTCCATAGTTTTTCTTATGCACCAAATTGTCTGCACAGTTGAGCATATGTGACACCACTTCCCTGACTCAAGTCTCAAGAAAATTTATTATTCCAAACCGAAAATATGTTCGAGGATTATGCAGCAAACTGATGTTAGGGATATTGGCCTGTGATTTTGTGGGTCTTTTCTTTTGCCCTTCTTATATGCAGGTATCACTTGTGTTTTTCCAGTCACTTGGGACTTTGCACTGGGTGAGAGATTCATGATGAATACAAGCTGGGGAAGGGACCAATGCTGTATAGTATTCTTTGTAAAACTGAACTGGGATTCCATACGGACCGGCATCATACCGGTTTTCAATTCTTTTTGCCTCTCTCTAAGCCAGGGATGCTTGTTACTGTCTTGTCCGCACAGAATCTGTTCAATGGTCAAATGATGGTATGTTTGTACAATTCTCCTGAATAAATGATTTCTTAAACGTGATATTTCAAACTTCGGCTTCAGTTTCGCTATCTTTAACTGCCATGCCAGACTGGTCAACTAGTGGTTAGATGGAAGAACTAGACCTGCAAAGTGATCTTACATAGAACCAAAATTTTCTTGGGTTCTCTGCTAGATCTTTTGCTAAGGTACGACAGCAGTAGTTGTATGCTTCAAGCATAGATCTTCCCACATGTGCAAGAATCATTACTAACCTTTGCTCATTGTCATTTGTGCATCCCCTTTTGAACCGAGACTGAAACAGCCTCTGCCTCCTCAACAGTTTTTGAATTTTGTTATTAAACCACAGTGAGTCTTTTCTGTCCTTAATCCACTTACTAGGCACATAATTCTCCAAACCATGACTTACAAACTGCTCAAAGTTTGCCCATAATTCCTCTACATCCAAATTACTGGAATTACGTGATGTCAATCCATTTTCAAAGTGAGATGCTAACAACTGCTTATCTGCTCTTTCTAGCAGAAACACTCTCCCTGCCTTCTCAAGTGATTTATTAACTTTCATAACCATAGTCACTGTAATTACATCATGATCACTGATCTCTGTTGTAATATCCCGGCCCCCGAGACTACACTAGCATATGATATGTTATTTAATATATGTGTAGGAACCCGATCAGCTGATGGGTTCCACAAACTCTCTATTGTTTTAATGATAAATTCTGAAATACAGGTATGTAGTGCATTGCCTCTGCAAGAGAGATGCATTTTATCTTTCGGCTGTAGTTGCTCCTTGGAGAGCTAAATCTAAAGAGAAAAGCAGAGACAGGTGACACACACTGTTGTGGTATGCAATCAAGAGTAGACACGTACAAATCTTGAACAGAATTGTAACTCGCTGTTGTCTACCATTAAAGATACTTTTATTTTACTTTACTATTGTGACAAATGTATTAAAAATACTGAAGAGAAGGGACTGCAATTTTCCTCAAGGATATAATAGTGTGCTGAAAAGTTATTTAAACGTGTTTCATTTTATAAACGATGCATTTCCAAGAGTGAAAATATGTGCAAGTGTTCTGTGGGATCTTTTCTCTGTATAGTATGTGTATTAATCCTGGTGTATAGTTGTTGGAGAGAATGAACTTACATAAACCACAGCCAAGCAGAGTATCCAGCCATCCACAATGATGGGGGTCCTTCATAAATGAATTTCAAGCTAACTACCATTAGTGTTCAGGAAAGCATGAGAGAGACATTATAGCTCATTGCCTGCACCACTATGGTCTACGTAGAAATTCTGTTAGACTGTAGAATCTTTTTGCAATTTCTGTTACTGACATTCAGTAGCTAGAAAGTGTTACATATAAATATGAATATATTTATGTTATGTGTTTCGTGTTGTGGTAAAAACTTGATCATATTACAAGATCCAATGGGAACAGCAAGCAAATGTGTGGACTAGTAACGAACCCAGTTTAGAGCAAGCTGTAGCACTGAGTCAGGGAGAGGGTAATGATCCTATAGCTGGTCTTTCGAACAGATGAGACCTTAATTGACAACAGTTATGAATCTAACTGACAAACAGGCAAATATGTCAATCACAGTCAATAGTATAGCTACTGAACAGCTAAACGTGGCTACTGAACAGTCAAACATATTGGCCACTGAAAGCAGTACAGCTACAGGGCAAGTGAACATCTCAGCCACTGTAGCAATTTGTCAACTACAATAAATAATCTGGTTATGGAACAAACAGAATTGTTCAACAAAAGTGAATAACTTGTCAACAATAGTGGAAGGGTTACCAACTAAGAAAATTTTGCTACAGTCTTAGATGAAGTTATACATTGCCTAAAGAGAAAGGAGAGATGTTGAACAAGCTGTACAATGTAAACTAAGCTCAAGAGCAAATACAATTTACCAAACAGATGACTGGATGGTGGATAAGGAACAACAAGCTTTGCTACATATCAATAAAGGCATTAAAGAAGCACTGGAGACCATAACCAATGAAGGCTTACCCCTACCAAATAAGCGGGATCAAGAACTTGAGAAAGTATGGAATCTGCTTGGAACAAAATTCACTAATTGGAAAAGCAAAGTTACACAAAAGATGCAAACACACACAAAGGGTTTCCAGGAGATTTGAGGGGCAATCAAAAGCAGAAATGGTTACACAGGATAGTGGAGACAATGAGCACAGACGTTAGTAACTGTGTGATTACACACATGTGAATCAGTACAAGTACAGCAGTCTGAATGAACATGCTTATAATGGGAATCTGTCATAGTTTGGTGTCAATGCTAACATGCTGATGGAGGAGAAATTGATAAAGCGCAGACAGTTCCAGATGTTCTCTCCTGATAAAATAATCGTGAATCCTGCTGGGTTTATCCATAATTTCTGAAGAATGCTACCTCGGGTAACATCACAACAGAAAAAAAAAATCAGTTATGTGTCTGGATATAGACTAGGACATGGTAATTTATGGGCTACAAACGTGATGGACACCTGCAAAACATACAAGGAATTTGAGAAGGCATTTTTAAACCATTATTGGTCAAAAGGTATACAAGAATGACTTGATAAGGAGGTTTGTAATCCTGAATCATTTTCATACAGGAGTGGGAACTTAAGAAGATACTTTGAGAAATATCTAAATAAAGCACCTATTGGACAAACACATCAAACATAAGGATATTTTAAGAATACTGAAGGTCAAGTTACCTGTGGAAATATGAGAGAAACCAACACGTCGCAGAAGAGAACTTGGAAGACTTCATGTCTGCCCTTTGTAATGGATCTGGGAGATGTGTTATTTTCTGCCGGATTTGTTGATATCAAATCTAATGAGGGAGGTTGTAAATGTTTTCTTATATTTTGTCAGAATATTTTTTGTGAATTGTAATTTGCCTTATTTTATGTTAATTTGCTTATATGTTGTAGAGTGACAGCATATTGATTAATATTAGTAGATGTGACGAGTAATATCAAAGAGACTGATTACAAGTGGAAGCTTGTGTGTTGTGTGAAATGTCCTTGATGCTGGAGTCAACTTTGACCACAGTCAGTCGGCAGTGAACACTCGGTGTGTGACGGTGGAACAATGTACAGGTCCCCGTTATAATAATTTGCAAGTGACCAGTAAAAATGAGTTATTCTACTACTTTTTTATATAAATATCAAGAAGGAAGCACATTCGGAAAAATGGTATTTGAAGCACCAAAAATGAGGCAAACGCATTGAACCAGGACATTTCCGCAGCCAACGAAACAGCACTATGGAATCATACTTTCACTAGACGACTTCAACCAACACAAAAAAATTAAATATCATCTTATAAACATCCACGGAAAAGTGAGTGCTGTCATGAAATATGCTAAATTCACGTATATAAAAATAGTGAGCATATTTCACCTTGACACTACCGGTTTGATACAATAAGATATGAAAAAGAGAACAAAGTTCAACAAATATTAATCCACCTCATAATAGGAAATTGCATTACAGTGGACATCAGAGTGGAAACAACGGAAGGGAGATAAGTAATGGTAGTATACCAAGCAATAATAACAGACAGCACACAGGACAAAGACTTCAGAATGAGAATAACAATTCTAGACAAAACAGGAATAATCAAAGAAGATATGATAGAAGATGTAATCCAAGATACAACATCAATAATAATCAGCAACACTGGAACGAGAATTTACCAGAACCAAGACTCACAGTTAATCAAGGATTGAGGGGAAACAAACGCCAATCTCAGAGGTAGAAGAGGACAATAGACGCATAACTTTAAACTGGAGATGAGCAGATCATCCCCCAGAGCATTGGTTGATAGAGAAGCTAGAAGGAGCTATCAACTCCAAGTACACTTCTTTAGGCACAATGATAGAATGAATATGATTGAAGAATAAACATAAGATGTAAATCCATGTGAACATGTATATCTGACGGTATTAGTTTCAGCTATATGTGCCAAAATATTAGATGCCCTTGTAAAAGTAGTACTTGATACTGAAGTTTCCACAATCATGATATCAAATGATTTATTTAAGAAATTATCCCAAAGACAGAACTCCCAACGTTTTCTACCCATAACTGTAAGATCATTGGAGTAATCGGTACCAGGTCACAAAACATACGGATACACATAGTGCTGTAGGTTAAAATAGGAAATGCAGCTTTGGTATGTGTGTTCCTTGTTGTTTATAAATTAATTGAGGACCGTATCATTGAATTAGGTACCATAAGAGAGAAGGACTTAAAAATAGACTCCTCGACTGGTAGCTTTAGTTTTTGCGACAAGTAGATCTCATCAGGGAGAAAACAGGTCATGCGAATCGAATACAAATTATCAATGGCAGGCAATGAAAACCTCGTAACTCTACTTTGTTAAATTTTGCAGGTGAAGCAGAAACAGTTTCTTAAAAAGTAACACATAGTGATACTGGAAGTTCTTACATTTGTAACTGTGTGCAGAAACCTAGTTATTGACAAATTAGAGAAATCCATGCACTTTCAAATCTCTCTTTGGTTATGGAATTATTGGTTACTGAAATTAAGAGTTTTCACAGACAGATAAAGTTATGGGGTTTCCACTGTCTACCATCATTATGGAAAGTAAAAGAAACACCCACTTAAAAAAGAAAGTATGAAGCTTCTTGGTATATTAGAACAGGTGCAAGACAAATCCAAAGAAGCTGATGGCCTTGACCTAGAACAAAGGGAACAACTGGTCAATATTTCAACCTGGAACAATATGTGGATTTACCTTTCATTTAGAAGTCATTTCCACATACAACGCATTGCAAAATGCCCTATCCTATTCCTTGGAGACAGAGCAAGCCAGTAGATGAAAAAATAGTAAGGACTTAATTGAACCATCAAAGAGCCCATACTGCAGTCCTCTTTTAGTCATGCCTAAACCAGGATGAAAAGTGAGATTAGTGGTAGAGGCCCATGTCATAAATAAAGTAACTGTGCCAGTCATAACCCATCCAGAAAACATCTGACAAACACATACAGAATTGTCAAGGGACCAAGTGCTTCACAAATATAGACCTTCATAGCTCATACTGCCAATTAGGTTAGAAGATTAGTCATGAAAATATACAGCTTTTGTATATACTGGGAGAAGTTATCCGTTCAAGGTACTACCGTTCAGTCTCAATGTAAGTGCAGACATATTTATAATGGCTCTCAATGCACTTTTAGCGATCAAAATTGAGCAGTCAATTAACAGCATTAATAAATGACATATTAACAGTAACAGCAAAATGGGAAGAGCATTTAGGGCTGCAAAATTGTCTACTGAAATCTTCTAAACATCAGGAATACTGGCCAATCTGCAAAAATCATATTTTAGGCTGAAGAAGATAAAGTTTTTAGGGCACCTGATCAATGAAAAAGGCACTCTACCTAATACTACAAAGATTAGTGCAATAAAGAATATTCCAGTTCCCAAAACCAGGTAGCAGCTAAAAGGATTTTTAAGAAGGTAATAATTTTTGGTCAGTTCATACAGGACTAGTACATGAATGCAGAACCATTAGTCTGCTTAGGAAAAATATAACTTGGCACTGGACACAAGAATGTCAGAACACCTCTGCAGAAATATAACATGCCTTGACTAATGCCCAAACAACTACATCACGTAGATATAAAACTGGAATTTGGATTAATGAAGAACTCTCAGCTAGTGTAAGATTAGGCACCTACTTATTCCAAATCTAGATAACTGAAGGCCAACCAACATTTTGTGCGATTGCAGTTGCAAGCAGGGTTATTACGTAGTTGTGAAAGGTTGTATACAACTAGTGAGGTAGAAGCATTGGCTGTTATACATGCATTCAAAAAATCCAACTATATTATTTATATGGTGCTCAAACTGTAGTCTACTGTGATCACCAAGCACTTTGCACCTTGTAAATGTGCAAATTGCTTACACCAAGATTGTCATGATGGGCATCACCATTGCAGGAATATAAATTTCGTATAGAATATATCAAAGGAAACAAAAATCTAATGGCACATGCCCTAACAAGACTGCCGAAATGAATGGGATGGGTCAGATGAGCAACTGGGAGAACTTCTTATATTAGGCCTAGTGATGACAGACGTAACAGCAAGAATATATTACTTAGGGGAATGTGGTAGAGCTACATAGAAGAAATCTGAGATGGTCCAACATGAAACAGAAATTAGAACAACTAGGATACAAGAGACTAAACCAGTGTTTTAAGATTGTCAGTGGAGTGCTCTCCATTGACATGATAATAGGAATAAGAATTGGGGTGTGTGCATTCTCAAGGGACATGAAACCAGGTTAATCCAATGCGTAAGGCTTGGGGATATTCTGCAGTTATTTACAGTAAATGTGTGAACAAACTCAGGTTATATTGTTATTTCCCCATCCTGCCTAGAAAGGTCCAGGAAAGCAGTAACTTACAAAGAGTAATGTACATTGATATGAACAGTTAGTAATTATAAATAAGAACACATATTCAGAGGAAGTTCTACACGTCCAAATTCGGTCACTTGTTCATTGCATAACAACCAAAAAATATAAATTTATCTTTTGTAATTGGCAACATCTAAATCTGGAGAACCAATATTTCCTGAATGTAAAATGAGGTTGTGTGGCCTTACTCCAGATTTTCATGATTTTCTTTGGAGTATTTGCCCAAATGAGAAGGCCAGTCACCATATTAGGCCACGGACACACCAATCATTGATTGTTAAGGGGCATTTGGTAAAGGTAATCATATTCCAACTTTGTTTCATAAGTAGCACCAAAACTGCTACTAATCAGGTAAGCTGCCACTGTTACCTTAAGCAATATAATCAAAATCCATTCAGTAATCATATGAAAAGAAAAAGTAAAATGACTAGTACAGTGTGGATCATGGAAAGTAGTTATACAATATTTTCACTCCCGAAGGGACCATGTAACATCCCAGCTCCCGAAACTGTGCTAACATATGATGTTTTATTGAATACCTGTTTAGGAACCTGATCAGCTGATGGCTTCAACAAATGCTCTATTATTTTAACAATAAATTCTGAGAGAGGTACATTTACTCTTTGGAATGTAGTTGCTCTTTGGAGAGCTTCTGTAGGACCTTCGGACATTTGGTTTGTGATTGTTTGCTGACAAATCTGCATCATGGTCTTAGCATGCATTGGGAGATGTTTTTACCGACGATTGAAGTAGAGCTATCGGTGGTAGTGATTGTGTATGTATGAGGTTTGCTTGCTTGTGTGAATGTGTGTGTGTTTTCTTTACTTAATAAGGCTTTGGCTGAAAGTTATAACATGTAACTGTCTTTTTGTTGCACCTGTCTGCAATTCAATGGGACATTTTATGACTTTACAGTGAGTAGCAATATACTGGTTTCCTAATATTTCCAAACTAATAGTTTTGAAATTTGGGATAGTTTCTTGTAGTTTTATATGTTTTTAGTGATAGGACTAACAATTTTGTGTTCTTAAGATAAGTAGTGGTCAGCCATTGTGTCTCATAATTCGATATACCGGGCATATCAGATCATTTTCTTAAAAATTGGTGATGACAGTCTTCATGAGAATTTATTTCTCTATTATTTTCAATACAATACGCACAGTTTTATATATGCTTTACCAGATTTTTTACTTGTATATAAAAATAGGCTTAACTTGGTTGAAGAACTGCAGTACATTTCGGAAGAATCACTTTAATTGTACATGTTGGTGATTTCCCATCACCTTGAAAGATTTTGTCATTTAATTCAGGCTTTGCTTGTCTGTCCCAAGAGTCAATAATTAACAGAAACCATTCTTCACCCACGTAAGACATCAAACACTGGCTGAGAAAGTCAGTATCCAGTTCTGTCATTAGCTTCCCAGATTTGGAAGATGTTACTACAATGCTTTTAAAATTTTGCTCATATTCTTTTACTGTTTTTTGAACTCGGTGACCGAAGTTACCGATTGACTCTTGTAAAGAAATGAACACTTGAAACAGGTTGTTTCCAGACAGAGTGAGAACATAATGAGCGGTATATGTATAAGTGTCACTTTATTCATGTCATGTCTTTTGATAAAATAATTTTTCTTCCTTTGACAGCCAGATCCTGTTGTACACTGGCTGATACTGACAATCTGATAGAAAAAAACAACAGAACTGTGAAGTATTTTGTCAGAGAATTGTAAAAAATAGAGAGCAAAATGAATTTTTAAATAACCTGCAATAAATACGTGGCTAATGAGTGTTGATAACAAAATCTTTGTTGAAATCCAGTATCAATTTTAATGTCTGGGTTCAAAAAGTGTCAGCAGCTGCAATGGTTTCTTCGATCATCGCTGTCTCTTTTCTTGAAACAAATCTTTTCACTCTTTGCTGACGAATTCTGTGCTTATTTTTGAATCTATGAACCCACCTGTCCAAAGCTTAAAATTAAAAATCTGTAAACTGTTGTGCTGCTGCTGAAGCCCACTGTTGTAAATTCTGTGTAATCACTTGTTGATAATTCTGTCAGGCTTCAACAAAACAATCGTATGTTCAGGAACTGATTCCCTCCTTTTTTATTTTTTATTCCCATTAGGATAAATATTCCTTCTTCCTTAACCAGCACAAGATATTGTCATTGAAGATTACATTGGAATCAAATTATTTGCAGCAAGCAAGCTTTCATAATAAACAACAGCATCTTTCAAAATCACCTTTGACACTTCGCTGTATAATGAAAGTGCAGCTTCTGGTATTTTTGTGATGTCTTCATTGACAGACATTTTTAATTCACTGTATTGTAAAAATTTCAATAATATTTCACAGTACAGAACACCCCAGTCTCTGCGAAAATCAGGAATTAATGGCACTTTAGCAGGTAAGGATCACTGTTCGATTAGTTCCGTGTGGGTGTTGACACTTCCTGACCGTTTACTGTTTGTATAAACAATAAGCCAACATCTTTACTCTTCTGCCCCCTCTCCCCCATGGGACCAAACTGCTGAGGTCATTAGTCCCAATTATACTCTGCTTTTCCACAAAGACACCAATTCCTCAAATTTAATGAATATTTATAACCTTTCCGCAGCTTATAGCATCGTTCAATTTTGTAATAACATTGCAATGACCGTAATTAACACTTTAATTTATCTTCATTAAAATGCATTTGAAACTATTCAGCTTTTTAAAAAGAAACTATTGATAAGTGTAATTCACATTTTAAGTAGCCTGTGAGAGCCATTTCATACACGAAACAAAATTATTTATGATTTAACTGATAATACATTAGGTCATTAACTTTAGTTAAAAGTTGTTATAATTCTCAAAACAATTAAGAAGACAATATAAAATTGGCTGTGTGACATTCCAGCATACTACTGACTGAGCTATTTCACCTGTATGCTGAAATGCTATTTCTGACCGTAAATGAGGTTTTTTCTCGGAATATTCTGAATAGTGCAAATTATGACATCTATGTGTGGACACTCTTGAGGTATACTACCAACCTGTGAAGTCTCATCCTGAACTGAATTTCCAAGAGTGGAGGATTCCCTTGTTAGTACTGACTACAGAAATTTGTGGCTCAAGAGGGAATGCTCGACCACTGTACTACATTCTCTTTAATGCCTTATGCACAGTCAGTCTGCTAGCTGGACTGCCAGTGGCACTTTGGAACTCACAAATGATTCCTTCCATAGATTTCAGGCGCATTTCTAAATACTCGACAGCCCCTGCCCATCAATACATGAGGTCTGACTGGTCTCGGTTTAGCTGTTGTCATTTCTTTGCATTCCCTCCCTCTTGCTCACATCTGTGACAGTGGACTACGGCAGCTTTAAAGTAGTTAAAATGTCTCTGATGGTTTTGTCAGTCATGTGATATCCCACAACTAGTTAATGTGTGAAGTGACGAATATCTCCTGACTGACACATTCTATCGTTACTGTTTTTCTACTGACAACACAACTCCTTTTATACCGGCAGGTCTGCCTCTCTTGACATTTGGTGGTCATTACATAATGGTGTCTGGATAGTGTACTTTCTTTGAAAATATAACTGAGAATGAAGCAGATGGTTCTGTTTTCTCCATTAAAAGTAGCAGCTTCCTTTTTAATTTGCTTAGATAATTTAGTTGGCATAAGCATGAGTACCATTAAGTTATTATGTTTCTATGATATGTTTGTCTTTTGATATTGTGTACCATGGCTCCTTCCACTTCCCTGAAGGTTCTCATTATTTGTAGGGTCTATGGATGAGTGAGGCAAGAGTAGCAACACATATGAAAATCGTCAGCAACATCCTGTAATTCGGTCAAAATTTGAAAGGGAACTGAAGAACATGAAAAACAATGTGTTTTGATGAATTCAGATTAAACTAGATAAAAGCAGCTGGGATATCAGGTTTCCATTGGCTGTACAGAGTACGTCTGGTCATCTAGGATGACAAAAGCAACTGTGAAATCTGGACAAAAGCAACTATCCCATGGCCTAAGAAAGGACTTAGGAAGAACTGTGGAAATTACAGTTGCCTCTCAATGTTGTCCCATACATTGAAGATGTTAGAAAAAATACGACAGACATTAAGAAACTTCTCTTACAATGAGAACATCATGGATTCAGAGAGGGCAGAAATATTGTGTATGACATTTATGCTGCGAGAATGGAAACAGTGATGCACTACAAGTTGGGGAAGAATCTTATCGTGGTATATCGAGACAGTGTAGGCATATGGCACTGTCCCAAGACATACGATTTGGAAATTCCTGGAAGATGCCAAATTCCCTCCTTAACAAGGTGAAGACATTATACTAGCAATGTAACAACTGTGTTCATGTGACAGATGGAAGTTTTAAATTGTCTGAAACACAAAAAACAGTTCAACAAAGAAGAACTTTATTACCAACATACTCATGGATGAAATCATTCCATACCTGTGGGATGTAAGAACTATGCACTTTCCTTTTTCTCTTGCATCACAGATAACATTCCACAAGTGTCTTCTAGCAACTGGATCCATTCCAGCAGTTGGTTCATCTAAATAAACAACAGATGGATTTCCAACCATTGCAAGAGCAGTGCTGAGTTTCCGTTTGTTTCCACCACTGAAAAATAATAAATTTATAAAATATCTCACAAATGTAGACAACCTCTTAATTAAAATAATACAAAAAATATGTAATGACAAAACATACACATGACAATTCAAAAGTATGTGTATACACTTTGTGGGTGTAATGTATGCATCAAAATAAGAGTAAAATGTTAAATAAAGTTTTGTCCAAAATTGCTTTATTTCAGAGTATGAGAATCCTTGTGTGAGTATAGTTTGAGCATATCAACATTGTTTTGCAGTGGACATTTGGCGTGGTATAGTAGACAATGAGCTCCTTGGACTGCACGTTATTCCACAGCATCTGACTGGCAGAGTATGTAGACAGTCTTTGGAAGATGAACTGGGTGGTCTGCTTCATGATGTGCCAGAAACCAGTTCATGATTTATGCACGACTGTGTCCCTGCACATTTCAGTTGGGATGCACGAGAGTATCTCAATGTCGCTTATCCTGATGATTGTATTCCTCATGCAGGACCAGTTGGTGGCCCACCAGATCTTTGGATACTAACCCCCTGACCCTTTGGGACACATCGGGGAGCATGTGTGAAGCACAACCACAGCAGAAAATTGAAAATGGCTGTGCAACTGTGCAGAATGGGATGAATGGAGCCTGTAACATTCTGAGAGCGGTCAGATGTCAAGCACATCACTGTCTTCATCTGCATGTACATCATTTCAAATATGTTCCAGGGTAAATGTACAGTACATATTTGTGTTGAATTTCAGGTCACTTTTTGTTATTTCTTTCTGAGAAGAATTACTTTTATGTTGTTTGTGTTGTTCTTACGATCCATACTCTACAGCATAACAATTTCAAACAAAACTTTTAACATTTTACATTTATTTTCATGTATACATTACACCTGCAAAGTACGTACAGTTACTTTTGAATCACCTTGTATAATAATAAAACAAAAGGTTAAAATTAGCGGTACACTTTCGCAGAATTTTACAACACCCTAGAGCCTGTTAGACAACAGAATTAGAAATTACAGAGTGAACATACGTGCATCATTTACCAGATAACTGCAACCATAAATAAGCTTACAATATATGAAATGATAATTAAATGGACACCCTAGCTGCAAACAGGCGTTGATATACTTAATTGGGGACATGTTGAAAATGTATGTCCCAACCGGGACTCGAACCCAGGATCTCCTGCTTACATGGCAGAAGCTCTATCATCTGAGCCACCGAGGGCACAGAGAATGCTGTGCCTGCAGGAACTTATACCTTGCATGCTCCCAGTACGGGACTTGGTAGATTAATCTGCCACGAGTAATGAGTATGATGGGCAAACATCTAGTAGGCGCCCTACGAATGTAGTAGTGTGGACATGTTAGGAATGTGGGTCTCACGGGAAGAGTGCAAGGGATAAGTTCCTGCAGGCGCACTATCCTCTGTGCTGTCGGTGGCTCAGATTATAAGAGCGTCTGCCATGTAAGCAGGAGATCCCGGGTTCGAGTCCAGGTTGGGGCACACATTTTCAACACATCCCCAATGAAGTGTATCAATGTCTGTTTGCAGCTAGGGTGTCCATTTAATTATCATTTCATTTCTAGCAAAGCTGCGTGGTCATCAATGGTAACTGTTCTTTTGGGAACAGATACTACCATCATATATACAATATATGATGTATACTGCCAATTGGTTGCATAAAGTTTATTGCAGTAAGCAGTGACCAGATTTCAATACAACTAAGGGTATCTACTTTAGAAGCAATAAAGTCACACAACTTACATTACATTACAATGAAAAGCATACATTATGAGCTGAAATTCTCAGGTCAAATGGCAGAAATCCTCCACGAAAAACAGCTTAGTATAAGAACAGACACTGAAAAAATGTAACCAATTGGCTATATAAGTCATTTACTGAAAATATGTCATTTACTATTTGATAGGCACCAAGTCATCACAGCACTATGGGGAAGATATAAACTACATAATGTTTGTCCACAATACCTTGGCAAATCTACTGGTGGAAAAAAATCAGTGCTGGTAGAAAGATATTCACTTATCTCTAAGATTGCAAATGTTAAGCTGCCCCAAACATAAAGTATTACTGTGCACACTGTTAAGGGTAATAGTGCCATGACCACAGCAAGCAGCCAATGCTGCCATCCCCTTATTGCTTTCCCCTTACTGTTCCTCTCTTGTTGCAGTCCTGATGCGGGTCAAGATGCATGTCCTGCTGTTTTCAACAGCCACTGTGTGAATTGTCTCACTTATGGTGGACAAACAGTATGTTATCAATTAGCAATAGAATAGTGTGCCATAATGATACCTCTCTCTGTCGTGGCAATTTGAAAAGCTCTGTGAACAAAGTTATGGCTGCGGCAGTGTGATTCCACGAGGGCGCTGTAAGTGAGACAGCCACGACACCGGCACTGGTGTGAGTCATTGTACGAGACCAGGTGGACGTGTCGGGCAGAATTTGGAGTACGATCGAGCAAATAACATCAGAAGGAACTGTGAAGTAGCACTGAGCAGCCACACAGGACAGATCTGACCAGATGCCCGGATAGCCGTGGTCTAGCCGGTGGCCGATAAAAAAGGTGTGCTGTCCAAACAGTGGAAGTATGGCACACCCAGCACTGTTTGTGATAGAGCAGGCTGTTTCTGGCAATTTCTGGAAAGCACAGATTGAGGCAGTGTCTTGATCTGTGTGAGTGTACTGTCATACAGCACTCACCTCATTTTTGGTGCATGTTGTTGTATGAAAGAACAGACGGCATTTCTGGTGTGTACACAGGTTCTTATTCTGTGGAAGGGCAACTATTTACTGGATGGCTTTTAAGCCTTTTTGTAATATATTACCTTTAATTCTGAGCACTTGTATTGTGATCATTTTGGCCAGTTCTGTTGTAGTATGTGAAGATTATCTTATAGGTCCATAACAGAGCCACTAAATTATATGTGATATGTGAGGTACAGCACAAGGCAAATGGGAGTGTTATTCTTCCCCCTGTACTTAAAAATTTCTCAACTCTCAACTACATAAAGGAAAGTCGTGTATGTTGAGAACAGGAATATTTACTGGAAACAAAAAGGATGCGTAAACTTGTCACTATGAAAGATAACAACAGAATAAAAATATTAAAAACTAAAATCACAGAGTTCAATAGTGTGTCTTCTCAGACACGGAACAAGCACGCACATCAGCACCCCAGGCAGCAATTGCACAAACTTCTTTGATGTAACTTGGCGATCAGCTAATTCCACTGTGGAACGTGGGATCTCCACCTTTGTCACATCAGCACCCTGCAGAGAAGCAGAACATTGTCTGCTTCCACCACCCCTGATGCCACCAAGAAATCCTGATGAAAAATGAATTTCTTATCCTCAACGGACTGATGACCGTAGCAATTTGGTCCCTTTACTCCCACAAACCAACCAACCTTATCCTCAAACCTTGTCTCACCACCATTCCCCAAATCCCTCACCATGCATACTAACCTTACATCCACAGAAAGAACCACAGTCCACCATCTAAAAACTGATCCCAATCTTATAATCCTACCTGCAGACAAAGGCTCCACCACCATAGTTTTGAGCCACAAGGATTACGTGGCAGAAGGTCTCCGTCAGCTGTCAGATACTTCCCTTACAAACCATGCCACAGTGAGCCCATTCCAGCAATCCAGCACGATCTCCAGTCACTACTCAAATCCTTAGGCCCATCCCAGAACATCTCCACAGAGTCCATCTCTCTACTTACCCCTACCACTCCCCGCACTCCCACCTTCTACATGCTTCCTAAAGTCCATAAACGCAACCACCCAGGATGCCCCATTGTGGCCGGTTACTGGGTCCCCACTGAGAGAATCTCTGCTCTCATAGACCAACACCTTCAACCTATTACCTGGAACCTATCCTCCTATATAAAAGATACCAACCATTTCCTCAACCGACTCTCCACATTTCCTCTCCCTTTACCACACGGTGTCCTGCTCATCACTATTGATGCCACCTCCCTGTACGCTAACATTCCTAATGCCCATGGCCTTACTGCTATTGAACACTACCTTTCCAGATGCCCTATGGATTCCAAACCAACAACCTCCTTCCTAGTCTCCATGACCAACTATATCCTCACCCACAATTATCTCTCCTTGGAAGGCATTACCTACAAACAAATCCGCAGTACGGCTATGGGCACCCTCATGGCACCATCCTATGCTAACCTATTCATGGGCCATCTAGAGGAATCCTTTCTAAAAACCCAGAATCCTAAACCCCCCACCTGGTTCAGATTCATTGATGACATCTTTGCTATTTGGATTGAAGGTGAGGACAGCTTATTCACATTCCTCCAGAACCTCAACTACTTCTCCCCCATTTGCTTCACCTGGTCCTACTCAACCCAACAAGCCACCTTCCTAGATGTTGACCTCCACCTCAGAGATGGCTACATCAGTACCTCTGTCCATATCAAACCTACTAACCACCAGCAATACCTCCACTTCACAGTTGCCACCTGTTCCATACCAAGAAGTCCCTTCTGTACAGCCTAGCCACCTGTGTTGTCGCATCTGCAGTGACGAGCAGTCCCTCTCTAAATATATTGAGGGTCTCACTGAAGCCTTCACTGACCATAATTACCCTCCCATCCTTGTACAAAAACAAACCTCCCGTGCCTTATCTTTCCAGTCTCCCACCACTTCCCAAAGTCCCACAGTCTGGCCACAGAGGAGCATTCCCCTCGTAACTCAGTACCATCTGGGACTGGAGCAACTGAATTACATTCTCTGCCAGGGTTTCAATTACCTCCTGTCGTGCCCTGAAATGAGAAATGTCCTACCCACTATCCTTCCCACCCCCCCCCCCCCCCTACCATGGTATTCTGCTGTCCGCCAAACCTACACAATATACTTGTCCATCCTTACACAATCCCTGCTTCCAATCTCTTACCTCATGGCTCATACCCCTGTAATAGACCTAGATCCAAGACCTGTCCCATACGTCCTCGTAACACCACCTACTCCAGTCCGGTCACTAACATCACCTATCCCATCAAAGGCAGGGCTACCTGTGAAACCAGTAATGTGATCTACAAGCTAAGCTGCAACCACTGTGCTGAATTCTATGTAGGCATGACAACCAACAAGCTGTCTGTCTGCATGAATGGCCACCAACAAACTGTGGCCAAAAACAAGTGGACCACCCTGTAGCTGAACACGCTGCCAAACAATATACCCCTCATCTCAATGACTGCTTCACAGCCTGTGCCATATGGATCCTTCCCACCAACACCAGCTTTTCTGAATTGCGCAGGTGGGAACTTCCCCTGCAATACATCTCTTACATTCCCGTAACCCTCTTGGCCTCAACCTTCGTTAGTCACTGTCCTCACCCATCCAGCCCCCTCCCTGTTTTCACCGCCACACACGTTAACAACTTCAGTTCCTCTTCTTCCTTTGTTGTTGTTTCCTATGTTTCCAGTATTCCCTCATTTTCTCCCCATGAAGTCTCTTCCTTTCTTCTGTCCATGTTGTTCCCAATTTTTTATTTCTTCTGCTTTGAAAGCCTTCCAAATTTAGTACTTTGTTTTTAAAACAGTTTCTTTCTGCTATTTCTGATTCTTTGATGTTGTTTCTTTCAAGATCTTTTCTTACTTCTGTAATCCATGCTATAGTTGATTTCTTCTTCCAGAAATATAGGAGTATTTGTTTTGTTAGTCGATTTCCATCCATTCAGTAGAGATGTCAAAAAAAGGTTAATCTTCATTTGGCCATTACTTCAGATATCTTCTCTATATTTTTGTAGATCTCCTCATTACTTCTTATTTTCCAACAATCTGCAGTTTTCATTGCACCCATTATTTTTCTAATAATCCTTCTTTCCAGTACCTCTAGTTTGTCCATCTTATAGCTTATCGTTAGGCATTCAGATCCATATAAACATTCTGGTCATACCACTGTGGTGTAATGTTTTAGTTTTGTTTTTCTAGATATACATTTCTTGTTGTAAATATTTTTGATCAAACTATATGCTCTTTCCATTTTGTTAATTCTTACTTCTATTGCAGATTTTTCTAATCCATTCCGTTGTATAGTTTTCCAAGATATTTAAATTTATTTACTCGCTCCATTTTACCTATTTGTGTTTCTATATATTTTGGTGCATTTTTTATATTTGTCATGAATTTTGTTTTTTTAGCTGAAATTTTGAGACCAGTTCTGTTTGCTCATTTTTCCAGAATGTTTATTTGAGTAACTGCTTCTGAAAGTATTGCGAAATCATCTGCAAGAGCCAAGCAGTTCAGAGTTATTGGTTCAATTTTGTGATTTTTTAGCTCTGAATTCCAGATCCTTACAATTTTTTCTAGAACACAGTTAAACAGTAAAGGTGATAAACTGTCACCTTGTCTAACACCAGTTTTTATTTCAAAAGGCTGAGATACTTCTCCCATAAATTTGACTTTAGATACTGTACCTGTTAATGTTTCACGAATTATGTTTGCTAGTTTTGATATAACACTAAATTCACTAATGACCTTATCTATCATTTCTCTGCCTATACAGTCAAATGCTTTCTCGAAATGTATAAATGACACTAGTATTGGTTTGCTGGTTAACATTCTATGGTGAATTATTGACTTTAAGTTAAAAATTTGTTCTGCACAGGATCTTCCCTTTCGAAAACCACCCTGATATTCTCCTAGTTGTTTGTCTAAAGTATCTACCACTCTGTTGAGGAGAATTTTTGATAATATTTTGTATGCCACTGGCAGAAGTGACACTCCTCTGTAATTACTGACATTTTGTTTGTCTCCCTTTTTATGTAGCGGGTCGATTAATGTTGTTTTCCATTCAACTGGAATCTTTTCAGTTTTCCAAATGTTGTCAAAAAGCAGCTGTAGATCCTTTATGATTTTTGGTTCTGACCACTTCAATAATTCTGCTGTAATTGAGTCTTCACCACTTGCTTTATTATTTTTGAGTGTTTCAATGGCTTCATGAATTTCTAGCTCTGTTGGCGGGACATCGTCCTCTAGATTTTGAGGTGTCACTGGAAATTCTAATTTATCTGTTGGAACGGGACAGTTTAACAACTTTTCAAAAAAAAATTGCTAAAATTTCACAATTTTCTTTATTATTTGATCCTATTTTGCCATTTTCATCTTTGAAACAAATACTTGGTGCCTGAGATCCTTTAAGTATGTGTTTAAAGGTTTGATAAAAATTTCTAGAATTATTTTTGGTGAAATTTTCTTCTATTTCAATAAGCTGACAATTTTCAAAGTTCCTTTTGATTTTCTGGATTATTTTTGATGTTTCTTTTCTTTGTTGTCTGAATTGTTCGAAGTCTTCCTCTTTTTTTGAATGTCTCCATTTTTGAGCTCTTTGTATTAGTGCTTCTTCACACTCCTCATCCCACCATGTCTTCTTTTTATTCTTGGCTAATGCTTGTTAATGTCTCCATGTTACCTGTTTGTCTGAATTCCTTCACTGTAGTCCTGAGTTCAATTATTTCTTTGCTAAGGCATTGCCTTTTCTCTGCTGCTTGAGTTATTTTCATCTGGAGCTCACACCAATCACCTTCTTTATTTGTCTCAATTTCTTGTCTAAATTTTTCTATATTTTCTTTCGTAATATTAGCTGTAGTGGTGTTGTATCTGATCACTTTCTTGGTCACCTTTTTTGGTTTAGATTTCTTTCATTTTTATTTTTATTTTTATTTCTCTCCTTTCCGCAACTTACCTGCTCCCCCTCTGCACCTTCTCACCTACCCTCCGTCTAAACTGCAACACTTCACTGACGCCACTCCCACCATACTATCCCTCCCCCTCCCCGCCCCAGCCTCCTCCTTACCCCCACCCAGTCGCCACTTCCATCATGCACTGGCGCTGCTGCTTGCAGTGTAGTTTCAGCTCTCTGAGGCTGCAGACGTGTGTGCAAGGTGCGCTTGCATGAGTGTGTGTGTGTGTGTGTGTGTGTGTGTGTGTGTGTGTGTGTGTGTGTGTGTGTGTGTGTGTGGGCGCGGGCGCGCGTGTGTGTATGTGTGTCTACTACTGACAAAGGTCTTAATGGCCGAAAGCTTTGATTGTGTGAATCTTTTTATTGTGCCTATCGCAGCTCAGCATCTTCGCTATATGGTGAGTAGCACCTTTCCTTCTCTTGTATTGGTAATCAAATCTCTGTTATTTCCACTCTTGACTAAATCTTTCAGTGTCAATTATTGACTATGCTATTTCCTTTTATGATTTGAATTTGCTATGGCTCTGTTTATTGAACTGGTTTTTACTTCTATTCCTGACTGCATGTAGTAATTCTGATGCTTGTTAATGTCTCCATGTTCCCTGTTTGTCTGAGTTCCTTCACTGAAGTCCTCAGTTCAATTATTTCTTTGCTAAGGCATTGCCTACTGTGACCTTGTTTTTTTGGTCAGGTCATTTTGGGGGAGAATGCATGGAATATGTAATAATAGAAATGCATCATACTTTTCATTTGTGCTTTGTGCATGCATTATTTCAGTCAAATCTTCTTTCCTGATTATTATTTTAAAAATGTTCATGTTCTGCATATTTATAATACTGACTTCTCTCTTGTCTCACTCTGCTTCTGTTTTTGAGCTCCTATTTTTGTAGATGCAAACTATGAACCCACAATGATCACAGATTTCTTTTTTCAGAATTTTGCTTCACATTCACTATTCTCAATATTAGTGATAATGTTATGAATGGTGGTCTGACTCCAATCAATCATTCTTGTCGGTACATTTATTTTTATTTTCATATTACACTGTCCCAACTGCATAAAGATGTTTGTTTATTTACAGGTGAGAGGTTTCGACCACTGTCCTAGTCATCATCAGACTGCTTGCTCCATGGGAGTCTGCTGAAGCTGGCAAGGAGCAGGCACCGCTCTAGAAGACTTGTAACCACTGCTTTATATTCCACTATGATAACGTTTCTTTCAATTCATGTTTTGGTTTTGATTCTTTATTCATATCTATGTTGTAGTCTCCATATATTACAACATCCTTCATTTTAAACTTCTGTAACAATTTTGATAGTTTTTTCAGAAATGTTGCAATGTTACCACTTGGAGACATATATACACAGAAAATTCTTAGTTCTTCACTCATTATGCCAGTAATTTCAAATTTTTTTTCAATGCATGCTGGGGGGTTTATACATTCACAGCATTCAGTATCTTATAGACTAATAATTTTCTTATTTATGTAGCAACTCCTCCACCTTCATATTTTGAGCTACAGAAATAATTAATCAGATAATAGTTTTTTATTATTAGACTGTATTTGGTCCATGCTCAATAAGGCATAATAAATCTGGTTGTGTTTAGTTCAGTAGCACTTCTAGTTTTCTCTTGTGTAGGTACTGACTGTTTCAATGCAAGACTTTAATATTATTTTCCTTTTGATGACTCCTGAGTTGTTGAAAATCTGTTGTACTTATAGTTGGAGACTGGCTGTACTTATTATTGTTTATCAGTCCTCCTTCCCTTTTGTTGGCTGTGGAATAAAAAATCATTTGCAAAGTAGTGAGGGACTGCCCATACTCTCTGCAAAGTCCACATTGGTTTCCTTTCTACTAGTGAAATTTATGATGAAGTTGCTGCCTGTTGCTTTTCTTTTTTTTTTTTTTTTTTTACTTTGATGTATTTCACATTCTTTTTATGTCATCGTGTGTGATGGTTCATTTATTACATTTCATGGTGCTCCAGCTGGTTCTTCTGTTGACACATTGTGATCTACCTGTTTTGAACAATGTGATGGCTCCAATACTTCAGTTAATGCTGCACCTACTTCTTCTGTTTTTGGGTCAGTGTGATTTTTGTCATTTTTGCAGTGTGATGGTCCAGTTGTGAAAGCTTTCTGGTCTTTTGATTTTGTAGGACATTTTTCTTCTGTCCATACAGTTATTCCTTTGTTATTTTGTATTAGTGTTGTCTGCATTTAGCTTGTTATTGTAGACCGTAATTCCCTGCATAGCTTCTGTCTTCCTCCTCTGTTTATGTGCCATGTGAAGTCTTGTCTTCTTAGCAATCTGCTTACATCAAATAGTGTGATACTTGTGTGTACTGTGTTTCTGATTACCTCATTTACAGCACTTCTGAAAGTATAGGTCTTGTTCATAATTTCTACTGTGATTTGCTCTAGCAAACACTATTAGTGCACCTTCTATTCCCAGGCATTTTATTTTGTTATGAATATCAATGATAACTTTGTTAAATAGTGTACCCGGTTTAACAGAGGTCACTACAGAGAGAATGTCTCATGATACTCATTTAAAATGCGTGCACAGTTTTTGTCACTTTCATCAAATAACACGTGAATGTTAGTTACGTGCACAACCGCTGTACTGTGGTTCTATTCATGTTTGTCCTACACTTATGTATACTGGGATGTCTAACATGTCACAGTCATCGGAACAGTGAGCAGTATTGATGTTTTGTGTTTTCTGCTCTTGCAGTATTGGCCTACTTCTTTGGATATAAGGATGAACTGACCCACCATCTGTTGCACTTGAATAATTTAACTATTCTTTTAGAGCCTTCAAATTGTCATTACGATGTGCAGTTAGAGCATCTAGTTGCAAAATTTCATCTTTCATTTGTTGTTTCACCTTGAATATCTGCTCGTACAATTTCATTGTCTATTTGTCTAGTTATGAGTCTGAGATTTTCGTTTAACACACAGGAGCATGTAGACGATCACTGTTTGAACCCCACACTGACCACTTAATGTAACGAGTACCATGAAGAGTCATCAGCTCCTCCTATCCAATTTTAACAACATTATCCTATTTCATCAGAGAGAGAACAATAACCTGGAGATATACGACAGGTAGGAAAATACCTTTGTGCATCCAGATTCTCAACAAAACTCTGGGAATTTATTTCATGTTTAATTTGCTTAAACAAGAAGTGGAGAGAAAGGGAAAGAGTGACAGAGACAATGAAAGAAGACACTGAAAAATTCTTTTCACATACCTGTACTCCTTAATTTTCTTGTGGATGTGCTTTGATAATAAAAGCTTATCTCCCCATTCACTGATGCTGAATTTAGCATCATCATAGGTTAAGCCCCTCATAAGACAAAACATCATCAGTGTTTCATATCCTGTCAGTTCCTCTAAAAGGGCATCAAACTGTGGACAGTATCCGATTTCTTGGTATACCTATTGATGGAAAATTAAATAGAAACAAAGTATTATAGTCATCCTTACTACACATTATAAACATAGTTTTTTGTGATAGTTACCTGTTTTTGTATTGGTTTCATTTTACTTAACATTTTTAAGCTGAAATACTGTTTTGAAACTCAGGACAAATTTACATGTCATTCCAAATAAACATTCCAACGTCATCATCCCTACCTCAAGTTTCCCACCCCTGCAATCATTCTCTAAACTGTGCACCCACCCCCTGCCACTTACTCACCTCCATCACAAGACAGAGCAACATGTGAAACTTTTTATGTTCTTTATAAATTAACATGTGATCACTTCAAAGTGTTTTATTTACGATCTTCCAGATCAGTCATGTGTAAATAATGAAATAAAATCTGCTAATTATAATTTGCAAAAATATGCAAGCATTTCAAAAATGTTAACTTCGTGAATGCCAGTATAGCAGAAACTTCACTCACATAATGGACTGCACCTAAACAGTCTTCATAAACTATACAGGGTGGAGAAAAATTGTGTCCTTAAATTTTAATCCTGGATAGCTGATGCCAGTAGGAACCAAAATTACTAATGTTGTGTAGGTCGACAACACACCATTTTTAAGCTATGGAAACTTGGCGCCTTGCACTCGATTGGCCGTGGGATTGCCATGTTGCCATTCGTCGGCTGATGGGCAATTCACATATACAAACGTCCTTCGCCCCGTCACTGCCCCAGTAATAAAACCTGAGAACTTGTCAATAGCCTCTCTGACCACTGAGACCTCCTGTTTGATGTGAGCCTACCATATTTAATATTGCCTTCCCTCTCAAGAAACACGTAATTAGAACCCCCAGGAAACCTGAATACAAAGGATGGATAACACAAGGGACACTCACCTCCTGTAAACCTAAGAAAAAATGGTACATGCAAAGTAAAAGTAACAGAGACTCTAATTTTCTTAATTATTTCAAAAAATACAAAAAAGTTCTTCAGAAAGTAATATCCAAGGCGAAAAATCTCTGAGTCAACCAGTACATTAAAAATGAAAACAAAATGAGTAGTAGAGCTGTGAGGAAAGTTTCAGTGGTGCTACATGAACAAAGCCTAAGCAATCACTGTCGATTTTGTAAAAGAGAATGGGAAAAAAATATCAGAGACTAAAGTATAAGTGAATTGTTTAAGGCACATTTCACAAGTAACATAAGCAATCTTTCTTCAGGAATGGCCAAGCCACAAAAACCTTTGAAATAGTGCTAAAAAAATCAGACAGGTCACAAATCTTAACACTAACATCAGCTGCAGACTTATAATTATCAGAGAAATAAAAATCTCATACTCTTATGGTACTGATGGTTTGTCTGACCATTTAATAAAAAGTATTGCCACAGAAATCCCTGGGCCCATTTGTGATGTAATAAACAGTTCATTGAGCAATGCCTGCTTTGCTGGACTCTTCAAAATCTCAAAAGTCATCCCATTTTTAAAAAGGGTGACCCACATGATGTAAATAATTACTGGCCAATACCCATCCTACCAGCAGTATCATCAAAGGTAACTGAAAAAGTCCTGTACAGTCACGTGTTAGAATTTCGGTATAAAGAAAACTTATTTTCTGGATACGAATATGGGTTTCACAAGCACAGATCTGTTAATGATGCCCTCTTTGCTCTTTGCGACCAAATTTTTTCTTCTTTCAGTCACAGAGAATTCACCCCTGGATTGTTCATTGACCTAACTAAAAGTATTTGGTTAATCACAAGATACCACTTCAGAAATTACACACATATGGTGCCCAAGGGGTATGTAATCAAAGGTTTGAGCCATACTTAATGAATAGGATGCAAGTAGTTGAAGTCTCTAGCACTAGCAAAGAAAGAACTTGCTCTAACACAGGCCTGATTGCTTGTGATGTGCCACAAGGCTCTGTTTTGGGCCGCCTTCTCTTTCTGCCTTTTATTAATGATCTTCTCCTGAACCTTCCTTAAACTTTTCCTGTGCTATTTGCTGATGATATAAATCTGTTGTTCAACAGCACATCAGTGCAACAAATGGGTGACCATATATCAGATACAATGAGTAGGCTGCTGCCCTGGCTCCACAGAAATAAACTGTTGCTGAATGCAAATAAAACAGCCCACATGCTCTTGAAACCATAAAAAACAAACCTACTCAAACGACCACAACAGTAATACAAGGCCATGAAATCGATCAAGTAGAAGCAATGAAATTTTTGGGAATCTGGGAAGATAACAGTTTGAAGTGGGACGTGCACAGAGATAAAGTACTGAATAAGCTGAACAGCCTATGTTATGCATTTAATATTCTCAGCAAACATGCAATATAGATACATTAAAAACAATGCACATTGGCCTAGTTCATTCCATTTTAACATATGGCATCCCCTTCAGGGAAAGGCTATTAGAAATAATGAAGCAAGAACATCTTAGATCATCAGCAAGGCCAATTTTCAAAGACTTGAAAATTTTACCAGTACCCTATATTTATATAATGGAAACAGTCTTATTTGCTAAAAAAATGCACCTCTTCACATAAATGGGCGCAGACATGTGCACAACACAAGAATAAATTTGAACGTTCATCTGCTGTCCCCGAGTCTAAGTAGGTGTCAAGCTGGCTTCCTATGACGATAAGGAATAGTGAAGGGCTCTCACTCAGGGAAAAAGTAAAAGAACTACTTGTCACACACTCCTTTTACTCTATTGTTCGCAAATTTGCACTAGCTCCTTCCCAATAAAATAAGAACACAAGATCACTAACTGTCAAATAACACATTAAATTTATTTTTACCTAGTCTTAATCTTGTTTTATATACTGAAATAAATTGACTGTAAGTTAGTTGTGCTAGGACTGCATAGAAATAAGCCTATACATTTGTACTTATTGTAGTTTCTTAATTCCCACCATGCATTGTAAGCCCATATACACTACTGTTAGTTCACATTCTTAGAATTCCCCTATGTATATTTAGCTTTTCGACAATTTTTATGCCATAATACATCTAAGCTTATGCATCTGAAAATATTTAACTTTAATACTGTTTCATTATGTTCTATAAAAAATGAAACAATCACCACACAGTTACTGTAAACCATGTCATACATCTTTGTACAATGTACAAGCATTGCCCAGAAAGCACCACCTCTCCCCCCCCCCCCCTCCCCCCCAGCTGAAAACAATACTACAAAAGCGAAATGTTACCGTTGTATTATTTGAAGTCTCCCGAGTGAGCGTGCCATGTTTCTGTCACTTCCGCCAGACAACGTAGCTGCAGGACAGTTTCAAAATGGTGTTGTAAGTTATGTACGTTACAAGAAATGTGGCATTGAATTTCTCACTGCAGAGGCAACACTGTGTGGAATATTCACAAACACTTGTGCAAAGTCTACGGAGCATCTGCTGTTGATAGAGGTACAGTTAGTCGCTAGGCATGGAGGGTGAGGTCATCAGAAGGCGGTTTGGTGGAGCTCCACAGTTGGGGAGACCATCCACGGCTGTCACACCTGACATGTTGCAGTGAGCTGATGTCATTCATGAGGACAGATGCATTACAACTTGGCAGTTGGTGCTGCATTTGTCAATCAGCAAAGGAAGTGTGGATGCAATTATCTGCACTCTTGGATATTCAAAAGTGTGTGCAAGATGGGTCCCACAATGTCTCACGGTGGATCACAAATCGCAGCGAAAAAACATTTGTCTTGATTTTTTGCAATGTTTTGAAGCTGAGTAATAGGCCTCCTTGTCCCAGATTGTGACAGGTGATGAGACCTATGCTAACCAAACCAAAACGACAGTCAATGGAATGGTCGCATTCCCACTCCCACAGAAGAAAAAATTCAAAGCAACTGCTTCCACCAGTAAGATCGTGACTACCGTGATCTGGGACTGTGAAGGTGTGAGTCTCATTGATGTGATGCCACGGGGTGGTACCATTAATTCAGAAACATATTTTGACACATTAACAAAAATGGTGACTTCGATGCCACAGCAACACAGGAGATGTTTTGCTGCGACACGATAATGCTCGTCCCCACACAAGTCCAAGGACTGCTGAACACATTGCAAAACAGGGTTGAACAGTCTTGCCCCACCCATCCTACAGCCCTGACCTAGCCCCTTGGACATGCACTTGTTTGGGCCATTAAAGGATGCCATTTTTGGACGATATTATGGGAACGATGAGGAGGTGACTCATACAGTGAAACACTGGCTCCACCACTAGGTCAAGGATTGGTACTGACAGGGCATACACGTCCTTGTTTTGCACTCGAGGAAGGCCATAGAAGGGGATGGAGGAAACATGGAAAAACAAGGTGTGTAGATACACCACCATTCTTTCGTGTGTGTGATTATTATGTTCAATAAAGAATTGTTGAAGAATGTGGTGCATTACTTTCTGGGCAGCCCTCATACAAAACAAGATGCCAGGGACCATAAATAAATAAATAATCAACTACTGTACCTTCTTCATATTTGATTTAATGCTTAACCCAATGACATAAGCATCACCATATGAGATTTTTTCATCTCCTGTTAACATTTTGAATGTTGTTGATTTTCCTGCACCATTCACTCCTAGGAGACCAAAACATTCACCTTTTCTTGCACAAACAGATATTCCATCAACTGCCAGAAATTTGCCATAATATTTTGTCAAGTCTCTGGAAAAAAAGATGGGAGGGGTCAGTAACTGAATAAGAGATTCTGCAGTTTTTAAACAAAGAACTAATAATGAAATACGAAAATATATGGGGAGTGAAAATATTCAAACACATGCATTCAATTTATTGGACCTCGTATATTGCAGTAGTAGCTGAAAATGTTCACTTATTGTCTATAGATTTGCAAAAACAAGCAATTCTTTTAAGAGCAAATACCAAAGTACATCAATCACCATTTTCTTGTCTTGGTTAATACAAATGTAACTATTAATATACAGCATCAGTTATGGGAGAGGGTGGGGGGACTTCACCTGTGTCAAGTTTACGCAATAAATAACATTTAATAGGGTTTAATATATAAATCCTATATTTTAATATCATGTTCATCTTACAATGCTCACAGAGTTTCCCTTATGGGAATGGGATCAGTAATCGGGATACAGAAAACTTAATTCCCATATATACCATAGCTCGAATATATTTACACTTGATACTGCGTCCATACAGTACGAAGAATAACAAAGAACTGATTAAAGTAAAGTTAAGATGGAGGATCAACAGAGCACCTAGACTTCACAGATATTAAGTTTTGTGGTTGATATGAACTATCGATGCCACACAGCCCCCCCCTCCCCCTCGCAGTACGGAGTACTACAGATGTCCAAGGGTGAGGGCGTGTGGGCATGGATATCGGTGGAAATCGTGCTTGTAGGCAGGCACACCACACGTACTTCCATCTCGAACGAGGTGGGTCGTGCAGGCGGAGCGGCGAGAGGCAGGTCCCCTTCGTAGTCAGTCACCCACCACGGCTGGATGAAACGGCGGCTGGCTGGGGGGTAAGCGGGCGGAGCGGTTGACGACGTGGTGGAGGTGTGTGTGGCCCTTAAGTGCATAGAGCCATCCATAGAAATGAAAGCACGCAGAGATGCTCGGTCACACTCACGCAGGAGTGTGAGGTTTTGTGCAATGTTGACATGTAAGGGACTGTCCGATGGCAGATCCTCGGTATCTGTCAAAAGAATGAGCACTCGGCTGTCGAACGTCACTATAGAAACATTGTTCACTCGGTGCTGCGGCACACTGCAGGATAAACTGATAGTAGGTGTGTGTGTCTCTGACGTTGGAGGTGAGGGCACGAAATCCGCGCAAAGTGAAACAGGGGGCGAGGTCGGAAAACTAGTGAACGGTGGCGAACAGTCTTCGGCGGAAGCGCTGTGCGGTGAGTTTGATGGGAGCTTGTCTTCGTTCTCGATCAAGGATGGATCGTCTGCAGAGTCCGACTGTGGCAGTGTGAGACCATCAGGGTCGACAAAAGCCAGTTTCAGGCGATGCAGAGAAACTGTCTGTGTGTGGTCTTTAATCACGATATCAAAAGTCGTGTCCTCCCGCCGCAGGACCTGGTAGGGGCCAAGATAAGGACGTTGAAGAGGCTGTCCTCAGGTGGGTTGTAGAACGCTTCTGCCAGTGGTTTGTGATCACTGAGGATGACAGCACGAGCATTTAAGCATCTATAATCGCCCACAGTCGAAAACACCCATCATGTTTGGGGGCAAGGTGGATTAGTGAAGACCAGTTGCCGTCTGAAGGTTGCAGAACACCTGCTGCCAAAAGTTCATTAATCTGCTGCCGGGCCGCACGCAGCTTGATAAGGTTGAGGCGTCGGTCCTTAAGCCTAATAGGAGGGACGGCAGTGGTAACTATCTTGTATGTCATTCCATTAGTGATGGAAGAAACTGAGAACTGCACATAAGATCGGTTAACGTCCTGGCGCCGAGTCTTCGGATAAGTAGGGCGTGGCAAGGCTAGCCGTTAGCACGAGTGGGGAAAGGTAGTACGAAAGTCACACGTCTCTTACGAGAGCACGGCGTGTGCTTGTGTGGAGGGGGTGGGGGCGTGCACAGTGCTGAGAGAAAGGGAACGGCCGGCGACTGTCCGCTGTTAATCTTGCACTGGACAACCGGCACGGACGAGAGCAGCGCTGGCGTCGCAGGTGGGGCCACAATGGCCACTGAGTCATGTACCCGGTGAGTGAGAGAGGGGGAAGGTTTATCAACACGCATGGTAGCTGTTTGAGAGGTGGGTGTTGTCACAACGCACGCGCCACTGTCATTAGCAGCACTGTTTGAAACACACGGCACTGGATGATGCGAGTGTAACGGGGAGGGGGGGTTTGAACATCCCACGCAAGTAAAGTTCATGGACTAACCTGGTGAGAGTTCGAGCTAGGCTCGACTGAGGTATCTCGTTTAGGTGGCAGCGCTGTGGACTGCAGTTGCAGAAGTGAGGTATGAGCCACAACGAACTCGCTGTAAGTGGATGCGATGCATTGTTTCAATTTCTCGTTGTCCTGGTGGAGTTGTGTCGCCGAGTTGTATTCTGACAGTAGGTCGGTAACGCAGGTCACAATGTTGCCTGCGAGGGCGGAGCACTCGCATACTATATTGTATGTTGCGGTGGAAACGGAGCGTTGGACATAGGTGCGGGTGCATGATGTGTGAGTGTTTGTAGGATGGTGGTGCACTGAACCCTGTATCACATTCAGAGATAGTTTGTAATGGGACAAAAAATCCATTCCGAGGGTCGGTTCATCGATGTCGACAATGCAGAATGTCCACGGAAAACATAGAGAAGGAGATGGGGTCATCATAACCTTTACTGAGCCTGAGGTAGGTAATGTCAATGCAGTGACAGCTCGTAGAAGTGACTTCATCTGTGAAGAAGCGGGTGGAGACATCGAAGTAGGTATGATCGACACGTCAGCACCAGTGTCGTCCAGAAAGGTAGACCTGACGCAGTGTCAGTCACACAGAGGTGACCACTCGGCCAGGTGGACAAATGAATGGAGTGTAGTGTAAGAGGACGCCTGTTAGGTTCCCCACAGCACTCGGCATCTCTTAGTTCCTGCGGTCGGTGTTTGGGTGTTGGCATGGCAACCTGCACTTCTTGGCATCATCGCCGAACACTTTGTGGTACCCGCAGAAAGATTGAGCAGGGTGAGGAGGAGGTGGAGACTGCGACAGCAGGGGCGGTTTGTCCTCGTTGATTTGTTCCAGTAAATAGACCAGTACATAAGGTGCGTGGGCGATCCTGGAGTGCTCGGATAGCAGCGAGAGTGAGCTGACACTGCCAGGAGAAGCAGACGAGGTGACGGCGGAGCGAGCCCTGCCTCTGCCGGCCGAAGGTCGGTATGTGGGGGTGGCTGTGCCGATGAACGGTGTGGAATGAACCGGCTGGTGCTGCTGCAGCAGTGAATACAACTGGTCAGCGATGTGTAGGCACGAGCCGATGGACTCGAACGAGTGTGGTAACAGATGGATCTGTAGATAAGTAGGTCGTTTGGCAGACTACACAGCCCATAGCAAGGCATCAGGCATGATATGCTCATTCACGAGCAATCGAACAGCGCCAGAGTTGTGAGGGGGTGCGTTCCCCCAGGTGCTCCTCGTAGAGAATCTTGATTATTAACTCTTGTGGCAAGCAGGCAAGTCGTTCCATTATAGTCTTCTTTGCAAACTGGTATTTTGGTGCAGGCAGCGGCGAAAGGAGCAGGTTTCAAATAAAATCTGAGTGGTCGTGGAGGTGTGTGACGAGGCAGAGAAACTTTGAGTTGTCGTCAGAAACATGATGTAACTCAAACAGATGCTTGACGAGCGTGAACCATGATGCCGGGTTGTCCTCTTATAAGGGCAGGCGGCCAGGAGGGGGTGACGACGGCAGCTTCTGTGTCTCTAGGGGTAGTGGTTGAACTGAGGTTTAGTCAAAGGCCGGTGCGGTAGGCCCAAATTTAAACCAGCCGAGTGAATTCGTAGTAGCGGCACCTGGTATAGTTGACTGTGTGTCACAAAAACACAGTGCGGCAGGCACGGAAATGGGTGGATGGACAGCACATGAGGGGGAGGGGGCCTGGAAACTGGACTGTGAGTGACGAGTGCTGAATGGAAACGACCCACTTCTGGAACAGGGCGAGAGACCGGCACAACAGACAGAGGTGGTGCTGTGGGAGCGACAGGCAGTTGAGCGACCGGAAACGTGGAGCCCCGCAAGTGGGGCTGGGTGGGGGTTGAGAATGCAACCCGCGTGGAAACTATCCAATGCAGAACATGCCTGTAGTGCATGTGAGAGGCCACTGAGGTGAGGTAAGGGGTCTGTGTTATGAGAAACACTGAATTGTGCATGTAAATTAGACACAACTGGAACACTATGTGCGCGGAATGGATCCGGCGTGATTTGTAGTAATGGCGGCGTTGCACACGGCCCGACAGTAACTGATGTAGCATGCCACTGGTGGCTAAACACGTGTTCGAATGGGAGTCACTTTGTTCTTGAAACACTCGATTTGAAGATGCACAATTCAAAATATTGTTCAGTTCAGTTTACATTTCACTGTCGGATGGGCATAATCCGGTGACGCAAAGCCTGAGTACATTGTTTGCTCTAACAGTGTAGTTGTCGACCGTTGCAAAATAAGGAGGTTAGCACACGGCGTCGGTTGAGAACGCAGATCACTGTGCGTAAATGATGAATACACCATTGACAAAGAAACGGCGAAACTCGGTGAGTGAAGTTGTGCTTCCACATCTTCGAACGAGGCATTGTTTGGCGTGGTCATTGTGAACTGCATATAACCTGTTGCATAAACACCGGTGCAGAAGATGCAAAACATGAATGAACTGCAGGGTCACCACTATGGGAATGGGAAGTATAACAAAGAACTAAATAAAGTAAAGTTGAGATGGAGGCTCGACAGAGCACTTAGAGTTCACAGATATTAAGTTTCATGGTCGACACGAACTATCGACGCCACACCCTCAATAGAAAATTGTTCCAGTTAATTAGTTTTAGAAACATTATTCCATGTTCTTAGTGCTGAATTTATTAATGAAGCAGATGTTCTCATAATGCTCTCTTTTTCATTCATGCATTATAACTTTAATCTTAATCTATGGAACATGAAGTATGCACAAATAAATCAGAGCAAGAAGTTAGTTGAAACTGGTTTGCCAACATGTGAGCCTGATGTGTACGTGATGTGTGAGACAAGTAACTGTTACAAACTAGTTTGTTTAACGACTGTTCATGACATTTACTAGTTACAAAAGTTTACTGCATATATAATTTTCACATTAGATGCAACAATGTATCACTGATGTAAACATCGAGCAATTTTATGAACAACATATCTCTTAGCTCTCTATGTAAATATATACACTGATAACATGTAAAATGTTTGTAGATGGATAAACTCTATTCTTATTTTGTTATGGATGCAAACAAAAACTGAAGAGATAATGAGAATATGTTCCTCTCAGAGAGGATAACCAAGGTGGCCATTAAGATTAATATTCTGACCTAATTGAGAGGTCACCATGAATAATATTACATTGAGGAAACATATTACAGCAGTTCCAGCTTTAACCTAATGCATAAATGTGGAATGTGATAATCACATTACCTGTGCTCATCTTGGCCCCAAATTTCAATAATGACAATATTTGGCTGCACCACCGCAGAAAACATTTATCTCTAGCGTAGATACCACACTCTTGGTTAGGTTATTCATTTATTATTTTATCTATGTGTGCAAGAGAGAGCCTTGTAGAGAAATTTTCAGGAAATATAAAATACTTACCACTGTTCTCTGTACTTGCAGGCAATCATATTTAATAATATAATGTAATAAACAGCAAAGTACATAAATACAATACATAAATACAATACACAGGTAAGGGAAAACATTCAGAATTACAAATTAGAGAAAGGTTGCAGACCACAGTCCACACGCACTAGGAACCATTTTTTTTACAACAGACTGCTATCTGATCTTAAGGCAGCTAATTTAAATGCCCTAAAGAACACACTCAAGTGTTTATTAATAGTGAAATGCACTTATTCAACAGAAGATTTCAAACTGTAGTGTTCCTTGTAAAACTGTTAATGTATATGCCATAAGTTTGTTTTTGTAACCAAAGAACTGATAAATTATGATCTTCACACCTTAAGGTAGCTAATTTAAGTGTCCTACAGAATAAACTGTAGTGTTTATTAACAGTGAAATGCAGTTATTCATTAGAAGATTTGAAATTGAACTTCACTTTTATGACAATGTATGCATTTATCTTTCATTGGCAAGAGAAGTAAATGTACTGATGTATAATCATGTACCTCAATGCACATGCGGACTAAATCTATGGCAATGTCTGAAACCTGTCTGTTATAAGGACAGCAAATCAATGAATAAAATAAACTGATGTTGCTTTCATTCAATATCTTCATAATAAGAAGGAATGTAGTTAGGTAGGGAATGCACATAGCAATTTATAAAAGAAAGGATTTAATTATTCTGTACCTAATTTTCTTTGTTTTCGTAAACCAGCTGCTGGCTATGGGTGTACATGTAAAGGCTGCATCAGCGAAAATAATGTTACTGACAATAGCAAAAGCAATGGGCACTGTTTTAATCCCTACTTTAGAGACAACAACACTTATTGAACACAAAATAAACTTCTGTAACAAAAGATTACCTATTTGTCTAAAAAACAAAAGAATAATAATTATTGAAGGAAATTAATATACACCATTAATGCGTAATAGTTTGTGGTTGACTTGGTATTGAGTCCAAGTCCTACTATTTTGTCAAGCACAAGGAATAGCTCTGTCTTATTGTGATTTTGTTCTCATCTTTGGATTTAACCAAACATATAACAAGCAATATCTCAAAAAATGCTGTTGTGGGCTAGCACTTTCGTCCAAAGACCCCTTCAATTGTTATATTTTGGCATTATGTGTGAAAATTTCTTTCTATACTTTTCGATTATTTTATCATAATTCATTGTTCAGAATTTGATGTATGCTATTTTGCAAAGCTCCACTAAGCCTGGCAGTTGTGGACACCACAGATTCATCAGTCGAAGCACTGTACAACATAAGTCTAAGTATGTCCATATGAACAGCAGCAGTGGTCACATTTCACATATAGAGGCAAAGACAGATAACGCAAGCTATGAAGAGACCAGCACTGGGCAACTTTATATTTGGTGGCTACAGGTGATCGGCCTGTTGTATTGGAGGTGTTCCTGTTGCAGGCACCAATGTGGGTGAAGTTACACTTTTTGGGGTACATAAGTATCTTCCATTTGCACATCCAGCACAGTTACTAAAGATATCAAAAGCCCACAGAGGAAATTACACAGAATTACACAGAAGACAATTGTTATTAGGTCATTATCAACAATGTTCTACATTTTCAAGAGCGGCTTTGGGTTGGGTTGGGTTGTTTTTTGGGGAGGGGGCCAGACAGCGAGGTCATTGGTTCCATCGGATTAGACAAGGACGGGGAAGGAAGTCGACAGTGCCCTTTCAAAGGAACCGTCCTGGCATTTGCCCGGAGCGATTTAGGGAAGTCACGGAAAACCTAAATCAGGATGGCCAGATGCAGGACTGAACCTTCATCCTCCTGAAGGCCAGTCCAGTGAGCTAACCACGGCGCCACCTTGCTCGGTGGTGACTTTGGAATTGGCTTACAAGGCTGCTAGATATAGTTCATGTTTTTGTAAACTGTATAAAAGTTGAACACAATACACTTATTTATGCTGAAAATAATTACCACTAATAATGAATTATGTATTCATCAATAGTTATTTATTTCAATTTCGTACAAGTGAAGCAAATATTTGATATGATATTTGTGGCTAAAAACTGGCGATTTCCATTTTAAAAGTCTTCGGCTGAAATCACTTTGAAGAATATTATTTAGAGATGTGATATTTATAGACTGAAAAGACTTCAAAATTATGATGGCAAAGACCATGTTCTATTATACAGAACAAAAGGGGACTGTGATAAATAAAGAAGATATTTTCAGTTACCGAACAGTGGATTATGACAAACGATAATCACAAAGCACTGAAAGATATTTCAAAGTATTATGCCAAAATACAACAACTGAAGAGGTTGGTGGAAGTAAGCGCTAACTCAGCACAGTGTTTTTTGGGATACTGAATGTTATATGTTTGGCCAAATTGAAAGACAAGGACAAAAATACAACAGGACAAAGAAACTTGTATAGTATACAATGATTTCTAGCATTATACATATAACTGTGCATCACCAGCATGTGGTGTGTTTCTAAACACAACAGATTAAGTGATAAAACTGAAGGTTAGTACCTTCTTCCACTGACCCCTTCATTATTATTATGTACATCAAAATTCACAAAAGATACTCTGTCATATGATTTACTAATCATTCTGGGTAAACAAGAAAAAAGAACTGTATGCAAATAACACAGTTTTCAGAAGCCCATTTGTGCACGAAAAACAGGCATCATTAAATCTGGCAAACTGATACAAACTCAAAATTACTATGAAATGTTGTTAAAAAATCAAGTAACATGCAAATTATGCCTCAAATCACTCATTCTGAGAACAGACTTCAGGCTACATGGAATGTAATGAGAAGAGAGAAAGGACAACCAGCCACATCACTATTGAACTGGATGGAAGGTCTGTAACTGAAGAGTCACAGCAGCAAATATATTTAATAATCATTTCTGATATGAATATAATAGAAAGAAACATTCCACATGGGAAAAATATATTAAAAAAAGATGCTGTGACTTACCAAATGGGAAAGCGCTGGTAGATAGACACAATAAAAAACACACAAACACACACACAAATATCAAGCTTTCGCAACCCACGGTTGCTTCATCAGGAAAGAGGGAAGGAGAGGGAAAGACGAAAGGATGTGGGTTTTAAGGGAGAGGGTAAGGAGTCATTCCAATTTCGGGACCAGAAAGACTTACCTTAGGGGAAAAAACGGACAGGTATACACTCACACACACACACATATCCATCCGCACATATACAGACACAAGCCCAAACTCTAAAATCGCAAAGTGCCAAACTTAAAGTGAATATACATTCAGTCAGTCAGGGATGTGGCCTAGCGGAAATTTTACATACTGAACATGGAATAAATGCTACTTCTTCTGTAAAGCCAGGTGCACCAATGGCTGAGCTAACAAGAAACATAAAAGATGCAAAAATGTCTAATTCTAATCGATGTCCTGTAATAATTGGGGGTGCCAATGACATATAAAAAATGAATTAATTAAAGTCACAAATAGCTTGAAAGAAACCTTGAGTTGAAACAAGAATGCATCAGTAGTTGTCATTGAAATTCCACCTGATAGAGAGTTCTTGTGTGAATGTAGAAATTGCTAAGGCAAACAGACAGTTCAAAAATATGTATATAAAGCATTCCTCAACACACATTTCATATCTATTGATTTCTTGCAGCGAGAAGACTTTATGAAACATGGTTTGCATTTGCATGCAAGTGGAAAATCACTCCTTGGACATAAAATTGTACAGTTGCTAGGACAAAAAAGAGACCATTGTTATAGTGGATAATCCATCATCTGCAGCAGAACCCAATCCAGTAACAGCACAAACAGCAGAGGCTCAACCAACACTAAAACCAGCTTCATCTACAGCAACACCAAGAGTGTCAGTAATGAGTAATCCAGGAACCACAACAACAGTCTTAACAACAACAGCAGAAGCCCAACCAACAACGCCACCAGCTTCAGTAACCACTACATCAGAAACAACAACAGCAGCAGCAGCAATAATTTCTGGGGTACCAATTAGTCCAGTAACAGCAGAAGCCCAACAAACAACACAATAACCATCATATGCAGCACCACCAACAGCATCAGCAATGAGTACTCCATCTTAGCAACAACAGCAGAAGCCCAACCAACACAACTAGCGTCAGTAACCATTTCATCAAAACCAACAGAAGCAGGAGCAATAATTTCTGGGCTACCAATTAGAAGAAGTGTGAGACAGCCAAATCACCTCAAGGATTTTTTAGTGACAAAGAGCCACGAGAAAGCAGTGTTAATATAAGTAATAATTTATTTAATTTTGCGTCTAATAATCAGTTTTCAGTCCTGTATCAGAATGTACAAGGATTATGTAATAAGCTGGGTGAACTTGAAGTCTTGTTGAGTGACAGTTTTAACCAAGTATCAGTTGTATGTGTCAGTGAATACCGGTTACAAAACTCTCAAATATGTACAGCAGCCCTTACCAAATTTAAAATCATAAGCAGTTTTTGCAGAGAAAAGTACAGATGTGGAGGTGTTTGTATTTATGTTAGAGATAATCTTAATTCTAAAGAAGTAAATTTAAGCAAAGCATAGTGTATAGACAAAGAATTTGAATACTGTGTCTGTGAACTGACTGTCTGTGGTTTGGTAACTATCTGTATATATAGGTCAACTTCTGGGAATGTTCCTTTATTTTTTTAAAAAAATCATGAGAATCTAATGAATGAATTGAGACTTGGCTCAAAATCAGCAGTTGTACTGGCTAATTTCAACGTCAAGTTTAGAAGTAACAGTAATGCCCACAAGGATCAATTGCTAAATCTTTTGACCTCATATAATTTAGAACCTACAGTAACTGATGTCACCAAGTATGGAGATAGGTGTGAGACAACAATTGATCAGGTGTTTATTAACAAAGAGACCTGTAGCTATGAGGTTGAAGTAACAGATACTGGTTTCTCTGACCACATGGCAATCAAGCTCTTAGTAAAAAATATGGTTAGGAAAAAATATGGCAGTGGAAACTATATAGAAACAAGATACATTAATGAAAGTAGCCTTTGGAATTTTTATAGCATGTTGCATAGTGTTGAATGGGACACAGACCCAAACAAAACTGTAGACTCTAAATACGAGTCATTTTTCTCTGATTACAAATACTGCTTTGATGTTGCTTTCCCCCTCAAAAAAGTAAAAATCTCTCTGTAATCTAATTCATGGTTAACTGTGGGAATTAAGAAATCTGCAGGTACTCTTAGAAATCTGAGATGGCATTCAAAGCGTAATGCAGCATTAAAACCATAGCTTAGATGCTACATAAAAGTCTACAGAAAAGTTACTCATGCAGTAAAAAAACTGAACAATGATTTAATTACCAGAAAAGGCAGCGATAAAACCACATCAGTTTGGAAGGTCATAAACCATAACACTGGTAAATCCAAAGTGACAAACAATAATCTAATCATGAAAAGGGGAGAAAAGTTGTTGAAGACCCTCCATGTGTTGCCAATATGTTCAATGACTACTACATTAACAGTGCTCAAAATCTTATCAAGAACATGGGGAACTCAAAAAGTTAGTAACTAAAAGTTCCATCAAATTAAAAGACAATGTTTTAGTACCCAGTTACACATTGAGAAGTAAGAAATGCAATTAACAAGCTGAAAAATAAAATGTCCTGTGGATGTGATGGTATTCCTTATAACGTTATAAAAATAGCGCAAACAAAAAATAACTGAACTAGTAGATATTATTAATACATCATTTAAAACTGGTAAATTCCCTTCTGCACTTAAAAAATGAATAATAAAGCCAGTTTATAAAAAAGACTGCCCATATACCATACAAAATTATATACCATTATCACAGCTGTCAGGTTTTGCTAAAGTAATTGAGAGGATTATGTAGGAGAGGCTGTTGAGTTTCCTGAACAAATGCAAAATTATAACCAATGCACAGAATGGCTTCAGGAAAAACGGGTCTAAAGAAACAGCTGTATATCACTTCTTGGAACGGGTTTTAACTGCAATGGATAATGAGGACTTAAACTGTGGAATATTTTTACATCTATCCAAGGCATTTGACCTCATCAGCCATGATATTTTGCTAGAGAAACTGTATTGCTATGGAGAATGTGGAAAAGCATACAGCTGGTTTCAATCATATCTGTGCAACAGATATCAAAGTGTTGAAATAATACATAAGGGCACAAAATATTACGCAACATATCTGAAAGTCAACTGTGGTGTACCCCAGGATTCTGTTCTAGGCCCTATGCTGTTCTTAGTTTTTATTAATGATTTTCCTAACCATCTAACAAGAGCAGAATCAGTACTTCTTGCAGACGATATAAGCATTTTTATTAAGGGTGCTAGTGAAACTGACCTGCAAGGAAAAATAGCTTTGACAATGAGTGAGGCAGCTGAATGGTTTAAGGACAATTACTTAATTATAAATAACAAAAAACCACTTGGATGAACTTTAGGCACTTAAGGAACAAAGTAAAAAAATAACATAAGAGTAGAGATTGGGAAGTGTTTGATAGAACAAACTTCTTTTACGAAACTTTTAGGTGTATGGCTGGACAATAACTTGAGATTGGAAAAACATGTTGAACTATTGAATAAAAAATTTAGTAATTACTGTTATATATTAATAAAACTTAAAGAAAACTGCAATTTTTCAACAGTACTATGTGCCTACTACTCTTACATACATAGTAATCTAAGATATGGTATTATATTTTGGGGGAATACAGGTTTCACAAAAAGTTATTTAAGCTGCAAAAGAGAGCTATTCATATTCTGAAGGGTGTTGCCTACAGAAATCCATGTAGAGGACTCTTTAAGGAGTTGCAAATTTTGACCCTCCCTAGTTTATTCATCTATGAATCAGTATGTTTCCTGAAGTCAAATCAAGAATTCTCTTCTCTATACAGTGAAGTACACGACAATCGAACCAAAAACAAGCATAATTTCCATAGAAACATACATTCAAAATCCCTGTACCAAAACAGTGTGATGTATCTACCCAAAATAATGTTCAATGCCTTACCAAAACAAAAAAAAGCACACAAAACTTACATATATTTAAAAAAAGAATTAAAGAGGCTACTATTAGTTCAAAGTTTCTATAATGTTGATGAATTTCTTTGCTATCTAAACAGATGGTGCTCATCTTTTGATTTTTCTGCATAAACCTTCATTTTTTACAACTTGCATGTAAAAAGAAGACAAAATATGTGAAGTGTAATTAAGAAAATACTAAAGTGTAATTAAGAAGAAAATGTTATTTCCCTTAATGGATTTTTTTGTATAAACCTTGTAAATTTTTTCTCATCTTGCATGTAAAAAGAAGACAACATATGTGAAGTGTAACTAAGAAAAGATATATATAAAAACAAAGATGAGGTGACTTACCGAACAAAAGCGCTGGCAGGTCGATAGACACACAAACAAACACAAACATACACACAAAATTCTAGCTTTCGCAACAAACTGTTGCCTCATCAGGAAAGAGGGAAGGAGAGGGGAAGACGAAAGGAGGTGGGTTTTAAGGGAGAGGGTAAGGAGTCATTCCAATCCCGGGAGCGGAAAGACTTACCTTAGGGGGAAAAAAGGACAGGTATACACTCGCACACACGCACATATCCATCCACACATACAGACACAAGCAGACATATTTAAATATATTGGTCTTTAAATATGTCTGCTTGTGTCTGTATGTGTGGATGGATATGTGCGTGTGTGCGAGTGTATACCTGTCCTTTTTTCCCCCTAAGGTAAGTCTTTCCGCTCCCGGGATTGGAATGACTCCTTACCCTCTCCCTTAAAACCCACCTCCTTTCATCTTCCCCTCTCCTTCCCTCTTTCCTGATGAGGCAACAGTTTGTTGCGAAAGCTTGAATTTTGTGTGTATGTTTGTGTTTGTTTGTGTGTCTATCGACCTGCCAGCGCTTTTGTTCGGTAAGTCACCTCATCTTTGTTTTTATATATAATTTTTCCCACGTGGAATGTTTCCTTCCATTATAAGAAAAGATATATATATCTAAAAACAAAGATGATGTGACTTACCATGCGAAAGCTCTGGGAGGTCGATAGATACACAAACAAACACATACATACACACAAAATTCAAGCTTTCGCAAACAATGGTTGCTTCGTCAGGAAAGAGGGAAGGAGAGGGAAAGATGAAAGGATGTGAGTTTTAAGGGAGAGGGTAAGGAGTCATTCCAATCCCGGGAGTGGAAAGACTTACCTTAGGGGGAAAAAAGTACAGGTAAACACTTGCACACACACACGCACACACACACACACACACATATCCATCCGCACATATACAGACACAGGCAGACAAATGTAAATGTGAAGAGGTTGGGCAGAGATGTCAGTCGAGGCGGAAGTACAGAGGCAAAGATGTTGTTGAATGACAGATGATGTACGAGGGGTGGCAACTTGAAATTAGCAGAGGTTGAGGCCTGGTGGGTAACGGAAAGCGAGAATATATTGAAGGGCAAGTTCCCATCTCCGTAGTTCTGATAGGTTGGTGTCAGTTGGAAGTATCCAGATAACCCGGATGGTGTAACACTGTGCCAAAATGTACTGGCTGTGCACCAAGGCATGTTTAGCCACAGGGTGATCCTCATTACCAACAAACACTGTCTGCCTGTGTCCATTCATGCGAATGGACATCTGCAACTTACTAAACGAGAAATCGCCGGTAGATAGACACAATAAAAAACACACAAACACACACACAAATTTGAAGCTTTCGCAACCCAAGGTTGCTTCATCAGGAAAGAGGGAAGGAGAGGGAAAGATGAAAGGATGTGGGTTTTAAGGGAGAGGGTGTAACTTACCAAATGAGAAAGCGCTGGTAGATAGACACAATACAAAAGACGCAAACACACACACAAATTTCAAGCTTTTGCAACTCAAGGTTGCTTCATCAGGAAAGAGGGAAGGAGAGGGAAAGACGAAAGGATGTGGGTTTTAAGGGAATAATATAAGAATAAGGACCCTTACTGGACTAGGATTTGTTGCAGGTCGCTTCACTGAGAAGCTACAGAAGAAGATAGATACTGATGTATTGGATGTTCTGATGGTCTGTGAAGGATATAGCCAAAAGGGCATGCCAGATACATCAGAGAAAAGGGAAACAGGTAGACAAAGAGCAAGAAGACCAAATGTATGGTTATGGTCAACATTAAGGTACTACTTTATGGTATAAATCCTGATAAAATCTTTTATGTGCATTTCCTGGAACTTTCATTTTTCAGTGTATAAGGAACATTTTCTCCTGAACCATTGGAGATAGATAAGTGAAATTTTCTCCAGACTTTGTTCATAGTATAACACAACTTCCTGTGGTACAAATTTTTTCTACGTGTATTTCTGTCAAAATTATTTACTTTTCTGTGAAATTGAAATTGCTTTGTTTCATATGCATAATTTTTTAAAACAGATTGTAAGAGGTCTAAAACTGGTATTTAAAAACTGTTCCACACTTTTTCTTACGTGATTACTAAGAATTACCTACCACAATATGAAAGTTGTAAGTAAGGTAATTTTTGTGAAATGTTCCTTGTGCGATAGCACGTGTTGCAAAAATTTCCAACAATGCCACAATCAAATTTTTTTAGAAAAAAATTGAAAAAAATCCGAAATGTAGCCCATAACATAATTCCTCACATGCACAATTTGGTTCTGTTATCTTCCAAACACCAAAAACTGTGTTAGATTATGTAAACATGTCCATTTTCTCCTATGTCCCCCCTTAAGATTTTTCAAAGTAGTTAACATTAGCATCCATACATTTTTTCCAGTGTTTCGCCCATGACTGGTAAGACCCCTGGAAGGCCTCGACCAAAACATCACTTAAGAGCATTGTCACAGTCTTTTGGATGCCCTTAATGCTCTCAAAATTGTATCCTTTGAGCATGATTTTAACTGTGGGGAACAGGAAGAAGTCTAGTGGAGAGAGGTCAGGCTGCAGCAGTATTGTCAAGTTGTGTGCAGAGACGTGTGGTTGGGCACACAGTCATAATGCAGCAGCAAAAAGAGGCGATGCCTTTTCGCACCCAGAGAACCCTTTTTCTTAATCTTTCCAGGACACCGATGTAGTAGAGAGCATGAACAGTCTGCCCTCTTTGTGCACCACACACTTGCTGCTGAAGAAGATATTGGTACAGTTTTCACCTTGAATTTTCTCATCCTTGTCTTCTTGGATTTTGGGGACACAGATATGCCATTCCGAATTTTGGCACTTCATTTCCAAGTCATACACGAAAGTCCATGTATCGTCCCCAGTAATAACGCTGTCCAAATAATACAGTCCAGTGTTCACACATTGCAACAGTTCACTCGCAAACAACACTCGACTGGCCTTTTATTTGTCCAACTGAATTTTTGGGACCAGCTTGGCACACACCTTTCTTGTGTGCAATTCCTCCATAGCAATGTTGAACACAGAATTTCTTTGGAAAGTTCAAACTGTCAGCTAAGAACTGAACACTCAATCAGCAGTCAGAATTCAAGAATTCATGAATATGATTCACATTATCTTTGTTTTTGCTTGTCGATGGTCTTCCTGAGTGAGAGTCATTGTTCACCCCTCCCTGGCCAGTCTTAAACTACTTCACCCACCTCGTAACTTGCATGTAACTCATTGTAGTCCCCCTATAGGCTCGCTTTAATATTGCACGAGTTTCAGAAGGCTTTTTATTGAGCTTTGTGCAAAACCTGATTGCCTGATGTTGTTTGACTGAATGAACCATTGTGCACTGTGATAAGGTAGCGAAACAGAGGAGTACTTATTCAATGATGTTGATGATACTGATGCTCCGAGCAGACTGAGCTTTTGTGCACTGCAGAGCTTGGAGGGGGCCCCCCTCACCTTGTATAATTGATATTTTAGTGACATTTTCTACGCACTGCTGCACTGTTTTGTCACCTGATTTTGAACTGCATTAAACTATCAAAAAACAGCATTTGACTTTGTTTTTCCTCTTAAAGGCAACTCATGTGATGCATGAAGCAACTGATCTCAACTTAGCATGATTATTTTGTACTAATTCTGCAAAAATTCTCCAGCAAGAGTTCTTCTATAGTGTTAGTTCTGTTTGTTATAGTTTAACAAAACTACTTGGCTTTTCAACTGTGTCTTTCTGCCACTTGATATTCATATGCATTTTTGCAATTTGTGATTTATTTATTTTTAAACTGTTGAATGGATAGCTAATGAATGCATCATTATATCTGCAACTTGCTATACATGATGGAAAAGCACACATAATCTAGAAAGCACAATTTTAATAAACCAACCATAGACATAATGACAGTCGTTCCAATAAAAATGTTCTCTTTATGCCATTTAAGTCATTCTTGAAATTATAATTTTTGTCAGGTTGTCATAGGGACTACTACCTCTTTCATCAAAGTACTTGAAGCCAGCAATGGTACTATACCTATATTTTCTCCATAAATACAACTGCTAGGGTTTTAGTAGAGATATTTGAGTTTGCCTAACCCTTTCTTGTCCTATTTTATCCCTGGTAATATATTTAATTTTCATTCATTTATGAAGAACAAAAACTTATGAATATTGGCCATTTTTTGTGCTATTTACTGTGCTGTTACACAATACAACAAACAAAATAATAAGTAAACAACACTTGTGCATCACTGTTTATTAACAACTTACTGTTAACTATGGAAAAATTTAGAGATAACATGACTCACTGTTGACAACGCCCTCGCATGGTACTGATCAGCTGTGTTTCGTAACAGTGTATTATGAAGGCTTTTTTGCTCAAATACGACGCTTGTAGAGCGAGGGGAAAATGGTTGTCTACATGCCTCTGTATGAGCCCTAATCTCTTTAATCTTATCTTTGTGGTCCTTACAAAAAGATGTACATTTGCAACAGCAGAATCGTTCTGCAGCTAGTCTCAACTTTAGATTAGTCCTCGACAGTTGTTGACCATTATTTGAATTATGGAAGTATAAGCTTTTGTCAAATGTGTTTTTTCAACCAACTGTTTTGTTACATCAGTAGCCCTTCGAGGTTTATCAGTATGTGCATACCTAGTGACACAGTAACTCTCACCACAGGTATCCTTCTTAAAGGGAGAAAATGTTCTGAGTAAATGGATTAAGGACAGGAAAAAATCACCATGTTTTAGTGATAAAATTCATTAAATGCTGAGGAAACAGAGATTCAAGAAAGGCCCACTAAGCTGAAGTTCTACATTTCACATTTAAAAAAATTGTTGACACACGAGGATCATACAGACATACCACTGTTTGACCATCGCACAAACTTCCATATGAAGTACATGGACATAGGCTTCCCTGGCATTTAGAAAGCAACTGAAAGACCTGAGAAACAAATAAGTGACTAAGTCTGGATGGAATCTCATTGACACCTTACTTAGCTTGCACTTATTGTGAATCTCTTACCTAGTGCAAAATCTCAAGTGACTGGAAAAAAGCACAGGTGGTTCCTATGCAGAAGAAGTGTGAAAGAATGGGCCCAAAAAATTACAGATTGGTTTGCTGCAGAATTCTTGAGCATACTCTAAGTTGGACTATAATTAAATTTCCTTGAGACAGAAAAGTGTCTGTCTACAAATCAGTACAGATTCAGAATGCATTCTCATGTGAAACTCATCTCAATATTCTCTCGCGTGATATCATATGAACCACGGATGAAGAGCAACAAGGCAAATTTCATATTACCAGATTTTCGGGAAGTGTTTGGCATAGTGCCTCACTATGGACTGTTAATGAAGGTCCGAACATATGGAATAGGTTCCCATATAAGACTTCCTAAGTAATAGAAACCAGTATGTTCCTCTGGATAGTGAGTGTTCATCAGGGGTGTCCAAGGGAAGTGTGATAGGGACGCTCTTAATCTTTGTATACATAAATGATCTGGCAGATAGTTTGAGCAGTAATGAGTGACTGATGATGCTGTGGCACATGAGGAGGTGTTGCCATTGAGCAACTGTAGGAGGATATAAGGTGATTTAGATATAATTTCTATCTGGTGAAATGAATGGCAGCTTGCTCTGAATATAAAAAAGAATGTAATTTAATGCAGATAAGCAGTTGTAATATTCTAATGCAGTATTAATGACTTGCTACCTGACACAGTAAAGTCAATTAAGTATCTATGCATATTGTTGGAAGTGATATGAAACACAACAAGCATGTAAGTTCAGTGGTAGAAAAGGCAAATGGCAGCTTCAGTTTTTTGGGACAGTTCAAGAAAGTGTAACTCACTGCTTTTACACCACTAGCACAACCCATTCTTGAGCACTGCAGAGAAAATTTAGAGAAGTGGCATCTGCAGCAGATTGCTGGACAATTCTTCTGCTGGCAACATATGTTTTGCGTAAGGACTGTGAGGACAAAATAAAAGAAGTTAGTGGTTGTACTGAGACATATAGACACTCATTTATCCCTTGCATTTGTGAATGGAACAGGAAAGCAAATCACTAGTAGTGGTACAAGGTAACCTCTGCCATGCACCATATTAGTGGCTTACAGAGTATGTCTGTAGACACAGATGTGGACGGCATATATATGTAGTAGGTTTGTCACTCACTGATCCAGTACCTTCATTTAATTTTATTATAACTCATTAGTAATCTCCAGAACTTGTTGAAGTGAAGTCTTTCTTTTCTTATGAACATTGTTCACAAGTTCTAAAATCCCGCATGTCCTGTATATAGAACTGTAGATTTAAGTTTGCATTTTTTGTCATGTGGGCAGCGTACTTAATACAATGATGATGTCATTTTTAAATTTTTACTTCATTTTTTACATATCTGTTTTTAAGGTCCATTTATGAAACAGGAGTTCATCATTTTAAGTAACCAAGGAAGAACAATGTGTATGCCTCTCGCAAAAATGCAACAATGTTGCTCATGAATATATTCATACATGTTGAAAATAGATGGTTAACTTTTACTACGTAAGGTATTGTATCATGTGTCATGCCCTTTTGCAAAATACTGATGTTCGTGTGTCAATTTTTTTGAATTGTTTTTGAAACCGAAGGGAAATATCAAAGTGCATGCTCCAGTTGTTGCAGCAAATGTTGATTATAAGTATATGTTGTCCATCAACGGATATTCCCTCGCTTTTAGGAACTTCTGCATGCTGACTGTGATACACTGCAATAGCTCTAAGATGGATATACAACAATTTCTGTACAAATTCAAAAAATGAGTTTTCTTAAAGAAAAACCTACCAGTTTTAAATTATTTATTCTTTTAATAATATCACTTCTAACCCCCTACAGCATTTTTCATTACTTTAATTCATTTTATATCTCTGTTTATGTATTTTTTATGTCATTTCTATGTCATTTTATTGACATTTTCAAGTAGTTTTAGTGATACTTTTTCCAGGTATTGTAGTCATAAAAATCCAGGCCCTACATTCACAGGTCCTTTTTCCTATTCATAAACTAAATGAATTTTCATGGGAGACAGCTGCACCCACTGGCTCCCTCCTGCAAGCATGTCTGGATGCAAGAGGAGTGTGATGAATTCTTATATGGGCTGAGCAGTAATATCGATGTACCTAAAATCAGTAGAGAAGTTAAGAACTAATAAAAGAACAAAGTGGTGTTAAGCTGGGAAGATGGTTTAGTAAAAACCATGGGTATATAAACATTTTAAGATTAGTGCTGTGAAGTACATGTGTGTGGTTGTGTGAAGACTTGACAAAGAGGAACTTTTGTAGCATACGGAGATGTTGAAGAGAGAGGTGTCACAGTAGTGAATAGGACATTTTAAGAGGTACAGAAGGCCCCTCAGGTGAAAGTATTATCATCATCAGCTGCAAATTGATGCCGAGTATGCGTAAGTGCTTCCTGAATTTCGGCTGAGTTTACTGATGTGATTTTAGTCACTAAACAGACAAGTACTGGTATAAAACATGTGCCTACACAAATCTCAGCAAATGGTTTGAGGAGGGCCAGGTCGTAACTGCCGGAGCTTTCTCACTTGCACTCAGTTTCTTCACATCTGTGGCATTCTCCTTCAAACGAGTTGACAGCGTTGGATGTAATGTTCCTCAGCAGCACTTCCCTCCCATGTTTTTATGTTTATACCAATTGTCTTCATGACATGTTTCAGCTGGTCCTTAAAGTGCTTAAGAGGAGCTCCACGAGGTCTACTTCCAGAGAAGAGTTCATCTTAAAGGATTTGGCAGGAAGCGCGGCATCACACATGTGGGGAGCACACCCTAATAATCTCAGTCGAAGAGCGGTGACGGCTGCCTCAATGCTGTTCAGATGCACTTTCTTGAGAACCACAGTGTTGATCTCTTAGTCCTCCCACTTAATGTTTGTATTTGGATGCAGATGGAAGTTGCTGTGCAATGGAAGTATAAGAAACACAATTTCTCAAAAATTCTTTAAACTGGTATGTGTAATAGTTGTTACTCTGTTAGTCAACCAGTAGCAATATATAAATACTAGCACACTCATCAATGTTTCACAATTGCTAAATATGTACCAGAATTGCATAAACATCCTAAATTCATTGACCCCTACCTCTGCCCATCTGCACATCCTCCCTTTCTCTCCATACAATTTCCCTACCCCTCCCCCTATCTCTTGGTGCACAACCTCTTTCCCCTCTCTATAACCATTTCCGACTAAACCTTCAATAGCTCCATACACCTCCATCTCTCCCCATTTCTCCTTCTTCATCCTTGCTATGTTCATTTCCCTTCAATTGTTACGCAGAGTATTGCGTGATAATTTGTAATAAATCTGTGGGGGTGTTTTAGAGATTTATGATAACAATATTTCTCCTTTATGTAAGTAATATATTACAAAAATGCATAGACTATGTCTATCCAAATGTTCATTAGAGTTTCGTGTAAAAATTGAAAGGAAGTCGGCCAAGATCTTTTCGAGATTTGTGGTAACAACATTTCCTCCTTTAGATATTACATACATCACAAAAATACATAGCCAATCTCCCTATGTCCTCGAGACTGTTAGTTAGAATACTGAGTAAATATTTGAAGAATATCAGTAAAGAACTTTTCGAGATTTGTGGCAACCACACTACCCCTATGTATATGACAATACTATATATATTTCAAATAAAATTTTGTTTTAAATTCAGTCAATAACTTCTCGAGATTTTCAGTAACAATGTTTCCCCTTTATACATTACATATGTATTTTCATATTATATAAGTAACTTTGAAACAGATTGGTTTTTTGTTATGAAACCATGTGACAGCAGAACTGTCAAAATAAATGAAAAACAATTTCTTTTTCATATCAAAAATATCGTTATCATCCACAATTATGGTGGTGTGGTAATGTCAGCCAAATTGGTTGTACCGCTCTCAAGTGATGATTTTTCACAACTGATTTTAATTTCTGACTTTTCTACTGGATTTTCAAAAATTTTCTTTCCAACAAACCTTGTCTTGACAATTAAGAATACAACAAAGAAAAAAACCAACCAAATCTGTCAAGGTGTCTTAACTCATGAAATAATTTGGCAACTGATGTTACTTTCCAACTTTTCTGTTAGATTTTCAAAAAAATTTCTTTCAAACAAACCTTGTTCTGACAGTAAGAGACACCACATTAAAAAAAATCAACCAGACCAGTCAGGCTGTCGATGAAATATGGAATGAAAAGTTTTTTGACAACATGTGGCTATAAAGGTAATTTTGAAGCTAGACCTATGAAAATTGATATTTGGTTTCTTGGTCAGAAATAAAGAACTATGTGTCTCAGAATTTTTTAAAAATTTAACCCCTAAGGGAGTAAAACAGTTGTTGAAAGTTTTTTTTAACTAATCATTATTAAAGAACTAGAAAAGTATTTTGAAAGCCAGATGTATGAAAATTGGTATCTGACTTCTCCGTTAGAAATAAAAAATATGAGTTTCAGCATTTTTGGAAATTCAACCCCAAAGGGGTGTTTTATGAAATATTTCATTGTGAGAGTTTTTTTAAAGCTATAAAAATCTTAATTTGACTTCTAGGTTAGAAATAAAAAATAGTGTTTCACAGTTTTTGTAAATTAAATTCCTATGGGGGTGAAATAGAGGATGAAAGTTATTTATGGAAATATTTCATTATGCAAGCATTTTTGAAAATAAATCTATGACAATTGGTGTTTGGCTTCTCAGAAATGAAAAAAATATGCGTTGCACTGTTTTTGAAAATTAAACCTCTAAGGGGGTGGAACTGATTCTCTGACTCATCATTGCCCAGCTCAAACACTAAGGATTGAAATTTGGAATTTGAAGAGGGTTTCATTCACGACGGGCCTGTTCAAAATTGCACTTCTAAGGAGGTAAAATATGGGATGAAAGGCTTTTTTGAAAATATATCACTATTAAGGCAATTTTGAAGCTAGAACTACGAAAGTTGGTATTTGGTTTCTCAGTCAGAAATAAAGAAATATGTGTTTCAACCTTTCTGGAAATTCAACCACAAAGGTGGTAAAATTGGGAACAAGAATTTTGAAGAACATATTCCATTACATCAAAAAATATTTAAAAGTAAATCTATGAAAAATAGTTTCACTTCTCAGTTAAATATAAAGAAATATGTGCTGGAGGATGAAGTTTCTCTAGAAACACTATCACAAGAAAGAAAATGATGCTGATGTGTCGGCACAGCATGGAATTCAACTTTTACACAACGGCACAAGCTCAGCACAACAGGCTGTGGGGTGCTACGACTGGACCAAATGACACATAATGCAATCACCATCGACAGTTGCACTGAACATTTATTTGGCACATTTAAACAAGGCAAATAACAAATAAAACCATCAACACTTTTTTAAAATTACCATTTCGTTGAGAGCATGTTATTTCAAAATTTAAACATTCATAAACCACGGCACTTATGGCCTATTACACATTAAGTTAAATGAGTTAAAAATTATTTACTCAAAAACTATAATCAACCTGAAGAACAAATTACTAAAATTTAATGAGGAAATGTAGTCTTTCGTTACTGCAGTGATTGGTATTACCAAAGTAATTCAGAGTACAGGCAACAACAAATCAGATACCATGACACACAACCCAGTTACTTAAATGGCAGGCACCCTACAATGTAGGATATAAAATATAAAATTTCATGTGACCAAGCAACCTCATGGGATTCAACAAACTATGCCCAGAAGCGGACGCCCTCCCACTCAGCTGTTTCCAATACAGGCTCGGCATAGACCCACAAACGGGAGCAGCAACGGTCATGAATAGGCACAAAAAATCCCAGAACTAGTGGGTATCTACAACAGACTGACATCTGCCTTAAGTAACTAGAAACACAATAATTCATTACAGCACATCATCTGTAGAATGAATCAACCTATTAACGAACATCAGTTAAGCAGTACAAATCTATTATCTTATGTGCATATGGCCAATTATACATTAAGCCGTGAGCGAACTAGATACACAGCCAGCCTGCACACATGGGCAAAGGGGTTGGAAAATACACAACAGCACAAGCAGGATGCAACCCAGGGACCCACACCCGCTACCAAGACAAACAGCAGAAGTCCCGATAAAACGAAATCAAATCCAAGTAACTAGTGTGCAGGCTAACAGTATATCGAGACCCCCCCCTCCTCCTTCCCCCGACGCAAAACACAAGGCGACTTACAGCAAATAGCTACACTTAAATTCATCATTAAATCAGAATTAATTACCATATCCACATACTGACATTCAAGGAATTTTTGTACTTTCATTAATAGAATCAGTTTCAAGCTATTTAAATACACAATGACAACTGGCCTCTCAGTAACTTATAAGAATTTATGAAACTACTCATCGAGAATTAGACACGTGTCTCTCAGACACACTATCACTTCATATAGAAACGTAACAATAATGTTATTGCAATTCACAGCAAAATATATCCAGGGAAAATATTATCCCAATATATCTATAGCAATTGGCCAGCTTAATTCTGTCGTGTGATATAGATGATATGATCAGAGATCATCACAAGGGGTGCTCCATATTTCAGAATTATGATTTTATATGGACTTTTGCACTTTATGACAGTACAGTGGATTAGACTGTCAATACAGACTATTATCCACCGATTCCAGTTTGTTGATTTCAGGAGCCTTCCTAAGAGGTAAATTCCACTTGAGTGGAATGCTACTGCTGTAGGCAGAACTGGTGCCAGATGCCCCAGAGGTAACTGTGCAGTTGCTGCCATCACAGGCATTCCTTAAATGGCTCACAGTGTCTAACACATAGGTAGAGACCCGGCCAGTGATATCTGTATCTGAGTCTGTACAGAGTTGTTTCCATCTCATTGGATAATAGTCCATCTTATACAATGTTCCAAGGAGCAGAAAGCCCAATTTAAAATATAAAAAATATTATGAAAATAATAGATTGATACTCATTGTAAAGATGATACATAGAGTTGCAGACAGCCACAATGAAAAGACTGTTACACACTGAGCTCTTGACTAAAGCCTCAGAAATGAAATGAAAATGCTGGCACACGTGAGCTCGCTCGCACATCGCGCATGCGCGCACGCGTGCACACACACACACACTCACTCTTACAAGCAGATGCGCCTCACAAACACATGAGCGTTATTTCTGACCACTCTAGCCAGACTGCCAGAGCAGTCCGAGATAGCATGAAGTGTGCCCGCTTGTGTGAATGAGTGCGTGTTTTTTTTTTTTATTTTCTGAAGAAGGCTTTGGCCAAAAGCTCAGGGTGTAATAGTCTTTCTTGGTGCCTGTCTGCAGCTCAGTATGTCGTTTTTAGAGTGGGTAACAATCTATCCTTTTCATATTGTGTATACAATTACTTCATTTGTTAATTGGAATCCTCCTTTGGTCCATCCCTCCTCCTTCAAGGTATCTACGGTTTTCAGCAGTGTTGTATCTTCCCTCCATTCAGCAGCAATGTTATTTAATGCAGCAAAGACTGAGCTATTATCCATACTGCTGTGTTCCATCAAAGGATTAACTGAAACACAGTGGGTGTCCTTGTGTTTGTGTCGGCTTTTGTATAGCACTGCGACATACTCGTGCATCCACATTGCTCGTCTCACCAGTTGACACACAGATCCTTCAGGTTAGCCAGGCAGCACACAGAACTGTGGTCCATCACAACTGTGATTGGTTTGCCAAATAAATATGGCAAGAACTTGTCGATGGCCCAAACAACTACAATGCACTCTTTCTCAGTTATAGAGTAGTTCATCTTAGACTTGGAGAGTACTATGGAAGTATAAGCTATCTCATTTTCAGTACCTTCCTGAATTTGCACTTGAACTGCACCTATGACATAACCACCAGTGTCACTGTCTGAGCATTCTCATCATACAATGTTAGGACAGGAGCAGATGTTAGCACTTCCATAAAAACAAGTTACGATTTTTCTTGCGCTTCACTCCAGGAGAATTTGGTGTCTCCCTGTAGCTGTTCTTGCAAGAAACATGCCTCAGTACAAATGTCCATTATGAATCACTGGATCACAAGAATATTTCAACAACCATGCTGAGGAGTTGGAAAATCTGCAACGGCTGTTCTTTTTTCTGGATCAAGACAGATACTGTTGCATTCACCAACTGCCAGAAGACTTATTTCTAGTGTGGTAAAGAACCACTTTGTTTGGATCCAGGCAGAGGCCTGCATTCTGAACACACTTCAATATGGTTGTCATATGGCTTAGAGAGAGAGAGAGAGAGAGAGAGAGAGAGAGAAAGAGAAAAAGACAACGTCATTCAGATAAGAAGGTGTCGAAGCCAGTCGTCTATCATACGTTTGAAAGTGGCCAGAGCATTACAGAATCCAAGAGGCATAACAAGAAACTCATTGAGACCATCAGGAGTTACTGGAGCAGTTGTTTCTTGGTCATTAACACTACCCTCAATTTGTCAGTAGTGGATCTGCATGTCCACAATTGAGAAATACAAGTTGCATTCAAATGAAACCCGATCACTGGTGTAAAGCAATGGTGATGATTGTATTAACTCAAAAATGTAGTTATACACAGTACACATACTCAAAAACAGTTGCCAAAACTGTTGGCACATTTATCCCATTGCGGCACTAGCTGGTCGATTCCGTCCTTGAAGAAGCTAGCAGGCTGCTGTCGGATCCAGGCCTGGACCCAGTCACACACTTCATTGTCTGTTGCGAATCGATGTCTGCGAATGGCTTGTTTTAGACATATTCCTCCTCATGATAATGTTGCAGATGACTTAAAGACAGCACCATTCAAGTATCGCACTGTTCGGCAGTCAGTTGGTGGGGAACCCAATGTGCACAGATATTTCAAAAGTTGAAGTGTTGATGCATTATGGTGTGGGCAGTGTCCACACTAATACCCAGTAGCCACTGGATCTTGTCCACGGTGATTCTGCGGTTGCCCAAGACTAAAGCATTCACTTCCGCAACCATTTCCGGTGTGATGACATGATGAGCCTCTCCAGGATGAGCATTACCTTCCAGGGACTTGCACTGCTCGAGGAATCGTTTGCGCCATTCCACAACAGTTGAACGACTCAGACTGCACTCACTGTACACAGCCTTCATCCGTCGTTACATTCACTGCCTCCAACTCCCTCCACCACCAAAAATCAAATCACACCTCGTCGTTCCTGCTTACTCGCCTGCATGTTCAGTAGTGGACAATAACTTGTGTGACCACCTTCTCTTCGGTGTGAAACCACACTGGCACTCTGCAGCATCAAACGGTGTGCACGCGTCAGTCTCTCTACCAATAGATGGTGCCCCCATACCCATAGTAATGTGGTGCTACACTGACCAGGTTTCATTTGAACGAACATCATACTTTGCTCCTTCCAAGCACTCTAGGGTGTCACACATGCGTGGCAATGAGTAGACTTTTTTCCAGTAGTAGACACAGAAATCTATGTACCTTCCTTCTTCTTCACAAGGACCAGAGGAAAGGACCAAAGACTCTCTGAAGGTACAATGATATCATCTTGCAGCATCTTCCCCACTTCCTCTCGCACCCTACACAAGCACTCGGCTAGTTGGCAAATGATCCCGTGTTGCTATATTCTTTTACCATGGGCTGCTCTGTCTGTCTATTCTCCACTCTGGATTTGAAAGCATCTGAATACAGGTACAGAAAGTGTAACAGTTGCTTGTTGGTCAGGCCAGACCGTATAGGCAGTCCGCTTGTTGTACCCTGCAGTTTATCGATGGTACCGAGCTGCCCCTCCTGGATTGCTTCAGCTGGCCCTATAAACATACCTTCAGGGATGAGTTGTGGCTAATTGTGATAAGTAGTGATCACAAGTTCTCCTCAGTCATCTACAATGATTATGATTGCACTGGAATGTAGATTCCTCTCACAAGCCTGAGCATGTTTTAGCAATCAACAAAAGGTTCATAGTTTAACTGAGCATCTAGGCCGACAGCTTGAATTCAGTAACTGATGACAGAAAGATGATAATGTCTTGAGTGGCCAAAAAAGTCCAAAGTAATCCTCAATATTTGTGGTCATTCGAATAGCTTCAGCAATTTGGAGCTCTGATCTTCCACGGTCTATGAATACTTGTGATGCCTGCAAGAAGTCACATCTGCAAATAACATTGTGACTACATTCTGCTGAAATGGACACACGCGAAGCGCTGTCCTCTGTTAGTGGTCGCTGTTCCTGCAATACATATTCCTGTCTGCTGGACATACTCCTATTTCCCATCTGTGACATTCAGCACAATTATTTTCATATCATTGAATATAATCTTCTTTAGCTGACAATGATAAGCACTAACATTACAAAAAAGGAAGCCGCAGAGTTGAATAGTGCCCACACAAGCCGGCCATCGATAATGACGTCAATGTGATTTCTGGACACCTCGGTGACTGCTGTCTGTGGAGGATTTTCATCTGTGGTGTCCTTACCTCCACATATAGTTTTCCTGAATTTAGCAGCTAGGCAAGCGGCTAGTACCTCATTACAGTGGCGGAGAACGGCTACAGGGTGTCAGGGATTGACTTCATTGAGGGTACAGGCACAGGATACATCCCACGTGTCAACTGTAATCATTTGCAGTTGACTGGCACAAACAGAAAAACTGCTGTGACAGTCTAAGTTTGGTAGTGTAGCAGTCATAAAAATATGTACCCTCTTTCTCTGCAGCAGTGGACATGTGCAGGGCATCCACAATGAAAACTCACTGGTGTGTTGATCTTTCCTCCAAAAGTCTATTCTTCTGCAGGGCATCATATTCATAAGAGGACTTCATGTCATCTGAGTAAACAGGATGCCAAGTTGTAGCGCAAGTCAGATTTGGCAGAGTACATTCTTCCTGGTGTGTTCAACTGGCGTCAGAGATTGGTGCTCAGTCGTGACACACTTATACTTCAACATTCTTTGTTATCTCATGACGTTGTCAACATTCGTAGTTCCTTTCTCTCGCTTACTCAGTCTGACAGTTCCGGTTGCCATAAAATGCTGTAGCTCTTCCTCACTACTCATCGTATGAGGAAGTTGAGGTTGTGATGGCATTTCACAACCGTCATATGATCCACATACTGGAGTTGGTTTTGTTTCTTCTGCCAAACCCTTCTTCTGTTGCATATCCTCAATGTGCTGGTATCATTTGATGAATTCATCAGTTGTTATGACATCCTTTACTGGAAGGGCTTGGTACATGTCTTCTGTGAGCCTCTTCATCAAGTGTGAGATTCTGACAACTTCTGCGGTATTCGTATTCACAATTGGTATAGGACAAAAACATTCTGTGTGTAGGACTGCTTCATTTGCCCTTAGTGTTCGGCCCTGTTCTTCAGCTTAGTGAACTTGCCGCTGATTGTTACCGAATGTCTTCTTCACTTTAGCTTGTAATTTTTCCCAGCTATCGAGATTCTCTTCGTTCTCAAACTACTGTTCGACTGTGTAATCCAAGTAAAAGTATACATTTGTGAAACACATCACATTGTTCCACTAATGTATTTGGTGACTTGTTTGATTCCCTTCAGCCATTTTGTCAGATCCCGACCAGCATCTCCAATGCTGCTATTCCTGATGTTCAGCTGCCCTGTTGTTGTTTTGGAATCCATTGGTACCTTGTACATACAGACCTTGGGAATGATGTGCTGGTTGTATTCCAGTTCCTGTCCGTGATGGTGATAGGTTGTATGTTACTTAACTGGAGTACAACACATGGCACTGAAAGCATATTTACTACAACCACCAATGTACAGCCATAATAGAACTGAACTTGTGGAAGGAGAGTGCTAATATTTATGCTATGATCGAGTATTCCAGAACATACAACCATTCCGCTTTTGTCAGGTGGTGCTGGTGGAATGAAATACCCGCTGTGGGCTCACAGTATTTATACCTGCTAGTCCAGAGTTAAGGCTTCACTGACCCTGTGCTGTGCTCGGTGGTGCGGTGCAGTGCAGGGGAGGGTTTCAGTTGCCTTCCAATCACTATCCCTGTCACATCTCTCATCCCTGTCATGTTTTGCTTTGATGGAGATAAATATAGGCTTCCACTCCTTGCTCAGTTGGTAGCCAGTGTCCTTCTTAGTTAAATTATCAGTCACACAAATTTCAATTCTTTCTTTGAAAATCAAGTTCCAAAATTTACTGGTTTGCTGGTAATTCATTTCATGTCCATCGTCAATGCAGTGTTCTGATATTGCAGACTTGTTGAGCTGTAATAGGTGGTTGTGGTACTTGTGTAGTCTTTCACTGTCATAAGAAGCTTGTGTTTTAGGTGATGTTTAGAAAATTGGCTTTATTAGGAGTTTTTGCAGTATTCTGCACCACCAAATGGTACAGAAGCATTCTTCTTATCTTCTTCATCTGTATTTTCATCTTCTGTGTCATTCTTGGGGCTCTTGTGTTGCAGAACTACCCGAATCTGTCAGTTGCTATATCCATTCCTATAGAGTACAGACTCCAGGTGCCACAGCTCTGCCGTCAGACTTTGTTTGTCTGAGGTGAATTACACCCTGTGTACTAGAGTGCTGAGAGCCCTGTTCTTCTGTCAGGAATGCTGGCACCTGGAGGCACTGAGATATAAATTCATACACAGTGGCTTACGGTGAACAGTGTGGGCAGGCAAGCTGTTAGGCCTATGCTGAACTTGAATGTCAAGAAAAGGAAACTGTCATCTTTCTGTGTTTCCATGGTAGAGTGGATGCCTTTGTGGATGGAATTCAAATGTTCTAAGAAACTATGTAGTTTTCAGGCTGACTGCCAAATAACAAAAACAACTCCAACCGACTGAAAGAAAAAAAACAGGTTTGAGTTTGCAGTGCTCTGTCTTTGAAATACTCCAGAAATAGATTTGCTAGAACTGACAAGAGAAGGCTGCCTGCGGCTACGCCATCTGTCTGTTTGTAGTTTTGTCCATTGAAAACAAAGTGACTCGATGCCAGGAAAACCTTAGAGTTGAACATCTCACGGATTAGTTTTATGGAGTCTTCCAAAGGGAGCCAAGTGAAAAAAAAGGTGATATCAAAGCTGACTGTAATGTCAAGAGTCCTGCAGCACAAGCTCATACAGTTGGCAGATCAAATCATTTGATTTTTGTACACTTGCCAACATAAGGGGCCCAACAGATAAATTCAGTCCTTCACCAGGGAACATATTTTGGGACTGCATTTTCAAAGAAGCAATTGAAATTTGTGTAATTAATAATTCAGTCAACACAGACATCAACTTCCAACTGAACAAGGCATGGGTGCAAATACTAGGCTCCACAAAAGCAAAATGTGATGAACGAGAGATATGACATGATGGTGGGACGAAGGCAACCAAGAATCTCCCCCTCCATTGTTGCAGCCGCATGCACTCCCAGCAAATGCACAGCACAGGCCTCTACTCTGGACAGGTATAAATACTCTGTGCCCACAACATACACTTCATTTCATTGGTTACACCGGATAATGGTAGAATGATTGTCTGCCAAAATATTGTGGACCTTTGATGATTCTATCCAGCAGTACACTTGGGAACTGTGGAAGCAGCGTATACATTGGGAAAGCCTCATATCACACAGACATAAATATTCTAAGACTTTGAGAACAGCTATGAGAGAAGTTAACAAAATAATGATAAGATTTATGTGATGTAGGAAAAAATTACTTATGGGCTAAAAACAAATACAATTTGCAGCTAATAATATTGGCCTCCTGTTTTAGCAACTTTCCTCTCAGTCCCGGTATTACACAGCTCTCAGTGTCGCCTTATACAACAGAAAAAAACTTACTTGAGTACAATACTGTATTCCATTACTTCTGATGACATCACTACATGCTTGACTTTCTCCTTCTCTGCCAAGACATCATCATCTGCTGCATTGACTCGAAGATCTGCGACTGGAATATATTAAACATTTCTTTAAGATTTAAGTCAAACAACGGAAAATCCAGGATGGAATGTAACAATATTATGAAAAAGGAAAGTTGCTACTCACCATATAGTGGAGATGCTGAGTCGCAGATAGGCACAGCAAAAAGACAGTTTTTTTGTTGTGTCTATCTGCGACTTAGCATCTCTGCTATATGGTGAGTATCAACTTTTCTTTTCATAATATTATTACATTCTTTAAGATTTATGTTTATTATGTAATACCTCATTCACTTTCTTTGTGTTGTTCATTCAAAATGTATAATTTTAAACTAAAGAATAAAAACTGGATGCTGCAGTAGCAATAGGCAAAGTGTATCTAAAATAAGGGATCAGGGCATTACTATACATATGGAAAATTATAAATGATCCAATCAATTGTACTAGATCAAGTTGCAACCATATGTTTGTTCTTATATCATTTCTAACACTAATACAATTTTTTTCTTTGTTTTATCTCGTTTTATGAATGACAAATAGTTACGGTATTTCATAATTCGCGCAGGGGAATTTAAAGTCTGGTTGTTCGCAATGTATTTTCCAGATCACTGGTCTTTTTAAAAATAATTTTTACTAACAAAGAGATAGAGGGGCTGGCCAGTACTTACCTCAGCTCAGTATAGCCGATAGATACACAAAACAGAACAGAAAATTTTTATCCTAGCTTTCAGAACTTTATTCCTTCGTCAGGGAGGAGAGAGGGGGAAAAAAGGGAAAGTGGATTCAGTTACTCACAACCCAGGTTATGAAGCAACAGGCGAAAGGTAAACAGGGAGGGTAGCAAAGATGGAGGCATGGGTGTCAGATGGAAGCCAAAGATATTCTACTGTAAGTGCTGTGCCAGCTTCAAACCAAAGAGGATGCATACAGAAGTAAAGAGGTATATAGTATAAAGATAAACTCAACTATGTAGGATGAAAAGATGCGTGAATGGCTAAAGAGGAAAGGGAAAGAGGAGAAGACTGAAGAGTAAATGGGAGTGAGGTTGGTTAATGTAGGTTCACTCCAGGGGAATGGCAGGATGAAAGGATGTGTTGGAGTGCAAGCTCCCATCTCCGCAGTTCCAAGGGACTGGTGTTGGATAGGAGAAACCAAATAGCACATATGGTGTAGCAGGTTCCTAGGTCCCTTGAATTATGCTGGAGGGCATGCTCTGCTACTGGGTATTGGACATCTCCTAGGCGGACAGTTCGTCTGTGCCCCTTCATGTGCTCAGACAGTTTAGTTGTCGTCATACCAATGTAAAAGGCTGTGCAGTGCAGGCACATCAGCTGATAAATGACATGTGTTGTTTCACATGTGACCCTGCCTTGAATTGTGTATGTTTCACCAGTAGCAGGGCTGGAGTAGGTGGTTGTGGGGGGATGCATGGGGCAGGTTTTGGAGCGGGGTCGGTTACACGGGTAGGAACCGCTGGGTAGAGAAGGTGATCTGGGAATATTGTAGGGTTTGACAAGGATGTTACGGAGGTTAGGGGGGTGACAAAAGGCAACTCTGGGTGGTGTGGGGAGAATATTGTCAAGGGATGATCTCATTTCAGGGTTTGACTTGAGAAAGTCATATCCCTGGCGAAGTAATTTGTTGATGTATTCGAGGCTAGGATAATATCGGGTGACAAGGGGGATGCTTCTGTGTGGTCTGGGGATAGGAACATTGTTGTTGGATGAGGAGGAATGTATTGCTCGGGAGATCTGTTTGTGGACGAGGTCTGCAGGATAGTTGCGGGAGAGGAAAGCACTGGTCAGGTTATTGGTGTAATTGTTGAGGGATTCGTCACTGGAGCAGATATGTTTGCCACAAATACCTAGGCTGTAGGGAAGGCAGCGTTTGATGTAGAATGGATGGCAGCTATCAAAGTGAAGGTACTGTTGTTCGTTTGTGAGTTTGATATGGACAGAGGTGTGGATGTGAGCTTCAACAAGATGAAGGTCAACATCCAGGAAGGTGGCTTGGGTTTTGGAGAAGGACCAAGTGAAATTCAGATTCGAAAAGGAGTTGAGGTTATGGAGGTGTGTTTCTTCACCATGAGTCCAGACCACAAAGATGTCATCTATAAACTTATACCAGGCCAGGGGAAGCAGCTGTTGGGTCTTCAGGAAAGCCTCTTCCATGCGGCCCATGAAGAGGTTGGCATAGGACGGAGCCATCCTGGTTCCCATGGCCGTTCCCCTGATTTGCTTGTATCTCTGGCCTTCAAAAGTGAAGTAATTATGGGTGAGGATGAAGTTGGTAAGTGTGATGAGGAATGAGGTTTTAGGAAATTCTTCGGGTGGGTGTTGGGAGAGGTAGTGTTCAAGCGCAGAGAGACCATGGGTATGTGGGATGTTTGTGTAAAGGGATGTAGCATCTATGGTGACAAGAAAGGTTTCAGGTGGGAGGGCAGTGGGAATGGATTTGAGGCGTTCTAGGAAGTGGTTTGTGTCTTTGATGTAGGATGGGAGACTGCGGGTGATAGGTTGGAGGTATTGGTTTACCAGAGCTGAGATACGTTCTGTTGGGGCTTTGAAGCCTGCCACAGTGGGACGGCTAGGATGGTTCTCTTTGTGGGTTTTGGGTAATAGATAGAAAGGTAGGGGTATGTGGCTCAGGTGGAGTGAGTAGGTCTATGGAAGCCGTTGTGAGGCCTTGTGAAGGACCTTGGATTTTTAGGATTTTCTGCAGCTCAGTCTGGATGGAGGGAATGGGATCCTGGGTAACAGTTTTGTAGGTTGAGGTGTCGGACAGTTGACGCAGTCCTTCTGCCACATACTCCACACGGTCAAGTACCACAGATGTGGAGCATCTATCCACTGGTAGGATGAAAATAGAATGGTCTGTTTGCAGAGCCTTAATGGCACGGGATTCAGCTGGGTTGATGTTGGGGGTTGTCGGGATGTTCTTCAAGAAGGACTGGGAGGCAACACTGGATGTGAGGAATTCCTCAAATGTCTGCAAGGGATGGTTTTGGGGGAGGGGAGGAGGATCCCTTTGAGAAGACATTCGGAACTGTTCTAGACAGTGTTCAACACTGGGTCTAGTATCTGAGGGCTGTGTTTTAGGGGGTGAAGTGATATTTCCAGTTGAAGTTCCGGGTGAACGAGAGGAGATCTTTAACCAGGGCAGTGTGGTTGAATTTAGGTGTGGGGCTAAAGGTTAAGCCTTTTGATAGAACGGGAACAGATGTCTCTGGAGGAGAGAGGGATCTGGATGAGAGGTTTAGAACTGAATTGGGACTGGTGATATGTGGCATTTGACTGTGGTTATAGTTGAGATTTGGTTTGCGTGGTGTACGTGCTGGGATTGGGAGATTGAGTAGGGTGGCTAGGCTAGGTTTGTTGGCTATGAGGGGGGTTTGTTGAAGGTGCTGTAGTGGTTGGTGTTTGTGAGGGACAGGGAGAGGGACCCCACTTCTTAGGTGTTACACTAGCACTGTGGATAGTTTTTTCAGATGGTGTGTGGCATGGAACTCAAGTTTACAATTGGCTTCTAGGACGATGTTGCTGAGTGTGTTCTCCAAGCAAGGGTTCGAGAGGTGGAGGACTTTGAAGAGAGATAGGAGCTGTTGGGAGTGGTGGTTACACGAAGTAGTGTAGAGATTCAAGACAAGTTGGGTAAGGGCTAAGGATTGAAGGTTCTGGAAGTCCAGGATAGACTGGTGGAAGGAGGGATTGCACCCAGAGATGGGAACTTTTAAGGTAAGTCCTTTCGGGGTAATTCCAAAGGTTAAGCAGGACTGGAGGAAAAGTATGTGGGATTGCAGTTTGGCTATGGTGAAAAATTTTTACGAACAAAGAGATAGAGGGGCTGGCCAGTACTTACCTCAGCTCAGTACAGCCGATAGATACACAAAACAGAACAGAAAAATTTTATTCTAGTTTTCGGAACTTTGTTCCTTCGTCAGGGAGGAGAGAGGGGAAAAAATGGGAAGAAGGGAAAGTGGATTTAGTTACTCACAACCCCAGTTATGAAGCAACAGGCAAAAGGTAAACAGGGAGGGTAGCAAAGATGGAGGCATGGGTGTCAGATGGAAGCCAAAGATATTCTACTGTAAGTGCTGTGCCAGCTTCAAACCAAAGAGGATGCATACAGAAGTAAAGAGGTATATAGTATAAAGATAAACTCAACTATGTAGGATGAAAAGATGCATGAATGGCTAAAGAGGAAAGGGAAAGAGGAGAAGACTGAAGAGTAAATGGGAGTGAGGTTGGTTAAGGTAGGTTCAGTCCAGGGGGATGACGGGATGAAAGGATGTGTTTGAGTGCACGTTCCCATCTCCGCAGTTCCGAGGAACTGGTGTTGGATGGGAGAAGCCAAATGGCACGTACGGTGTAGCACGTTCCTAGGTCCCTAGAATTATGCTGGAGGGCATGCTCTGCTACTGGGTATTGGACATCTCCTAGGCGGACAGTTCGTCTGTGCCCCTTCATGTGCTCAGCCAGTTTAGTTGTCGTCATACCAATGTAAAAGGCTGTGTAGTGCAAGCATGTCAGATGATAAATGACATGTGTCGTTTCACATGTGGCCAGTGGAATAACACTGTGAGAAGGGTGGGAATGGGTGGGGCGAATTGTGAGGTGGATATTCCTGATGTTGGCTCAGGATTAGAGATAGTTGAAATTATGATGGAGAATGTGATTCAGGTGCTCATGAGAGAAGTGCTCTTTTGTGGCCAGAATATGGGTATGTGGGGGATGGTACATAACTGGAGAGACAAGCTGTGGGAGATCTGTTTCTGGACAAGGCTGGGAGCATAATTTTGGCCTGTGAAGGTCACAGTGGGATCCTTGGCATATTTGGAGAGGGACTGCTTCTCATTGGAGATGCAATGACCATGGGTGGCTACACTGTAAGCAAAGGACTTCTTGCTTGTTGGTATGGAATGGGTGGCAGCAGTCAAAATAGAGGTACTGTTGGTGATTGGTAGCTTTGGTATGGATGGATGTACTGATGTGGCCATCCTTTACGTGGAGGTCAACATTAAAGAAGGTGGCTTGATGGGTTGAGGAGGAGCAGATGACGCAAATGAGAGGTGTTGAGGTTCTGGAGGACTGGGGATAGGGTGTCCTAACCCTTGTTTCAGATCGTGAAGATACCATCAATGAATCTGAAACAGGAGAGGGGTATGGGATTCTGAGAGGTCAAGAAGGATTTCTTCTGGTTATTCTTGCAGAGAAGATAGCAGCAACCAGCCACTTTTTATAATGCTGTTCAGGTCCGTTACCAGTTTTGAACCAACAGGTTCATCATAAGACTGCTTGTTCACATTAAGATACATTTTTGTTACTTTACATTTTTTTTCACTTTTTCCCTATATGATGAAATTTTCTTGGGGTGATCATGCCCTCCAACCACAATATGATGGGAGAAAATGTCTATTTAGCTGTAATTGTGCCTCATAATGATTTTAAATTGTTGATAATATTTATTCAGAACAAAGTTTAAGTACAAAAATCATGGTACAACTATACAAATCCATCTTTTTACAGTGAGTGAGAAAATATGCAAAGAACAAAATGGTTGTGCTATAAAGATATATCACTCTTCATTAGATTCCATATATCGATATAAATGTACAAACATTCGAACACGCCTCCTTACATTTATACCATAATCAGATTACATTTAACATGTCTCAAAATTTTACAAACTTATGCTTGCTCAGAGATTTGGTAAAAATGTCTGCTACATTGCTTTCTGAATCTACTTTACAAATGTCTGTAATTCCATTTTAAAACAGTCATTCACAAAATGGTAATGCACTTCAATATACTTTGAATTTTTAGTAAGATTACCATATCTAGCAATATTGACTGCCCTTGAGTTATCTTCATAAACTTTAATGGGCTTGTCAGACTTTACATCTCAGTGACAGCTTCTGACAATGCTACATACTAAGAGAAAGTAGAAGATTTTGTAACACTTCTTTGTTTCTTGGATTTCCAAAAAATTACATTTCCAAATAATCTAATTACATAGCCTGATGTGGACTTACGATCCACAGAATCACCTGCATCTATAAAACAATCTAACAAATCTATATCTTCAGTCTTTCTATATGTAAGCTTAAAATCTTTTGTTTGATACAAATATTTCAGTACTCTCACAGCATACTTAAAGTGAGTATCATTGTAACAGCTTTGAAATCTACTCAAATAATTCACACTGTAAGTTATATCTGGCCGTGTTCCAGAACTAATGTACAGGAGAGAACCTATCAAGTTCCTATCAAGACTTCCATCATGTGCTACATCTAGTTTCAAATTTTCTTCCATTGGTGTACTGTACAATTTTGCATGTTCAATCTGATATTTCTTAGCTAGAGCTTCAATATAGCTACCCTGACTCAGAGTCATTACATTTTCTGCATAATTATAATTAATATCTATCCCAAGATAATTCTTTACTTCACCTAAGTCTTTCATCTCAAATCGCTTGGATAACAGACATTTGATTTCTTGTATTTTCTCTTTACTTTTACAACAAATTAGCAGATCATCAACAAACACAGTTATATAGACAACAGAGAACTATTCAAAATACTTGGTATTCTAACTGTTCCCTGTTTATTTATGTTCCACACTATAGTATATATAAAGAAAAATATAGTGAATTATAGTACAAACAGCATTTTACACAGCTATAGCACAAGAACAAGCCACTGCCTTCATCTAGATAGGAGAAACAAGCATAAGACCCAAAAAAGTTTCTTGTATCAGGGTGTAAAATTGTATAACAAGCTGCCACAGGAAATCAAAGAAATTAACAGCATGTACTGTTTCAGAAAAACTCTTAAACTGTATTTTCAGGAACACTGTTTTTACACAGTAAGTGAATATTTAAATGTTTGAATGTAATTTAAGTGACATAATGACATTGTATTGTATATTCTGTAAATGTATAACAAGCTGCACAGGACATCAAAGAAATTAACAACATGTACTGTTACAGAAAACCCTTAAACTATATTTTCAGGAACACTGTTTCTAAACAATAAGTGAATATTTAATTGTTTGAATGTAATTTAAGTGATAAATGTCATTGTATTTGTATACTCTGTAAATGCATATAAAAGTGTCAATGTATCTGCAAAAATCACTGTATCCAAACTGACAACATCCATACATTGCAAAATGTCTACGGATGGCTAATCAAATAAATAAATAAAAAAAAAACACAAATTGTAGTCCTCAGTACATACAGATAATAGTCATAGCTACTTCTCTGAAACCCTTGACCTTTTAAAAACTCATCCAGACAATCATACAATGCTCTAGGGCTTTCCATCAAGCCATAAAGTGTCTTAAATAACTTACAAACCCCATCTGTTCCATCCATGTATCCAGGGGGTTGCTTAACATAAATTTCTGACAAAATTTTTCCATTAAGAAATGCAGTTTGTACATCCATTTGTTTTAAAATTAAGCCCTTTTGACAACAACACGTTCAATTTTTGCATCATAGCAACTGGTGAATAAATTTACATTTATTGTTTTCGTTACTAGTTCCCAAGTTTTATTTTTATTTAAACTTTCAATTTCTTTATCCATTGTTTCCTTCCACATTTCTGACTCATTACTATTCATTGCCTCCTCAAAATTTTCTGGACTATCAGCACAACAAAAGTTTACATAAATTAAGTTACTCAAGACGTAATCATTTAATCTATCAGGCAACCTATGTTCCCTAGTTGCCCTTCTCAACTCTTGTTCCTAGTTTTGTTTTTTCTTACTTGGACAACGCTCGACACCTCTTCCTTCCATATGCTCATTTACTGATTCATTGTTTATGCTTTTGCTCTCAGAAACACTAAAATGTTCATTCCTTGAATTGGATGCCTTAATATCAATACACCTGACATCCTCTTCCACAATATCAACATGTCTGGCAATGATAACTTTGTTATTAATCAATACTCTGTACTCAACTTCACTGTACCCTACTAAAATTCCCAAGTCTGCTTTACGGTCCCACTTTGACTTCCTCCACTGTTCTGGTACACGTACAAAAACCCTACTTCCATATAACTTTAAATGTTTAGCATCAGGTTTCTTCTCAAATAATATCTCATAAGGAGTTTTCTTTTCAATAGTATTAGCTAAAGTTCTGTTCTTAAATATGCAGCTGCACATACCACTTCTGGCCAAAATCGCCTATCTACTCTTGCTTCAGATATCAGACATTGTAACATATCCATAATTGACCTGTTATATATTTCATTTAATTCATGTACATAGGGAGGGCATACATTTAATATGATTCCTTTATGTCTTATAAACTGATACACATCTGAATTTTAATATTCTTTCCTATTGTCACATCTCAATTTCTTAATAGTTTTACCAGTTAAATTTTAAATTTCATTTACAACAAAACAATCATAAACCTGACTTTTAGATTAAATAGTATAGACTCTAGCTGCTTTACTATAATCATCAATGAAAGTGAGAAAATATCTTTCCCCATGCAAACCATAAGTTGAGTGAGGCCCATTTAAATCAGTATGAATAATCTCCTATGTTTCTTTTGCTTTGCTTCTTTTGTTTTTGAAAGGTAAATTGTGCATTTTATTTTCAAGACAGACTTTACACTTCATAAATTCTGATTCTAAATTTCTTGGCAATCCATAAGCTAACTGCTGTTTACACAATGTATTCAAATCGTTAAAATTGACATGTCGAAGTATAAAATGCCATTTCTTCTTAACTGACATACTATCCCCACTACTGACAGTGTTTACATTTATCTCCTCCTTGTAGATTTTACTTGTCACTTTGTACAGCCTATCTTCTTTCAAAGCAATCACAAGTAAGTTATTGTATTTATCGAAAATCTTTGAAGTATTGCCCACAGATACAACTTTATGTTTTTCTGTTACGAGGGTTGTTTTCTAAGTAAGGTCCGTTTGCGCGTATAGTCCCGTAGTTCGTGCGGACGCCGCAACAAGCCACCGCGCCACTTGCCGGCATCCTTCTCGTTCACACTGATGCAAGTTGCAGCTCTGTAGCTGACGTGTACGCATCGCTGTGCTACTTTATAATGTTTACGATTACTGAATCGCCCGCCGCGTGTGAGATACGGTCAGTGATGCATTTTTTGACCACGAGAAGCCTATCAGCTGCAGAAATTCATCGTCAGTTAACAGATGTTTATGGCTTGAATGCAATGAGTGAAGGTAAAGTGCGTCAATGGGTTAGAGAGTTTAAAAATGGCCGTCAAAACATCCATGACGAAGAACGCTCAGGCCAGCCCTCTGTGATCACTGATGATTTGGTGGCTGCAGTCGAAACAAAGATTCGTGAGGACAGAAGATTCACAATTTCCACTCTTTCTTTGGAATTTCCACAAGTTTCAAGATTGTTTTTGTACAAAATTGTGTCTGAAAACCTAAACTTTAAGAAACTGTGTTCTCGGTGGGTACCCAGACTCCTCACAAAGGACCACAAAGGGAAGAGATTTGCCACTTCATTGGACTTTTTGATTCATTACGAGGAAGAAGGGGATGACATGTTGAGTCAAATTGTCACTGGAGATGAAACATGGGTATCCCATATCACTCCCGTAAGCAAGCGACAATCGATGGAATGGTGACACACAAGCTCACCCGTCAAGGTCAAAGCCAAACAGACGCTGTCAAAGCGCAAGATTATGGCAACTGTGTTCTGGGACCGGCGCGGTGTTTTGCTAGTGGACTTTCTGCCACGAGGAACGACAATCAACTCAGATGCCTACTGTGCAACTCTAAAGAAGCTCCACAGAGCAATTCAAAACAAAAGGCGCGGCATGCTGACAAAAGGAGTTTTGCTCCTGCATGATAACGCTAGGCCTCACACCTCTCAAAAGACTCGGGATTTGATTGATTCTTTTGGCTGGGAAGTTTTGGACCATGCACCATACAGCCCCGACCTTGCTCCAAGCGATTTTCACCTTTTCCAGTATCTGAAACACCATCTTGACGGGCAGCGCTTCAATGACGACAATGAAGTGAAAGCGGCCGTGAACTCTTGGCTGTCGGAGCAGGCGGCCGAATTCTTTGAAGAGGGAATTAAAAACTTAGTTGTACGGTATGACAAGTGCTTAAATAAACAGGGCAACTATGTAGAAAAATAGGTAAAAGTGTGTAGAATCAGAAAATTTTTTTTTTTACAAAAGTATTTGTATCTTTTTTTAAAAATAAAAACGGCCCTTACTTAAAAAACAACCCTCGTACTTTAGCACAGCTAATCAAATTTCTGTCCATGCCTCTGACAAAAACACATTTATCATTTTTATTGCAACCATATCATCATAAACTGGAAAATAACTAATTATGTTTCCTATTTTTTTAGCCTGCAAGACTTTTCCATCTGCAATTTTAACATTTACAGGCTCTCTTAAGGTTACATACTCAGAAAAATAACTCTCATTATTAACAACATGATCTGTACAACCACTATCCAATAACCAATCAATCTGTACATTGTTACCTGACTCAAGGTTGTTACACATCACTGTAGGTTGTACCTCTGTTACAAGGCTGCTCATGCTGACTCCATTCTGTTGACATCCTCGGCATCCAGGATGATGACTTCCTCTTATAACATGATGTTTACTCTGATCAAATGACCAGTTGTTCCCGCTGGAGTGATCACTCTGCCCGTGTTGGCAACTGCTGCGACCGCCTCCTCAGTGATGTCCGCCACGTGTCCTTGAGTCTCTGCTTGTTCCTGAATGGCGACAGTCCCTCCTTATATGACCTGGTTTGCCACATCCGTAACACAATTGCTCTTCATAGCTCATGCTAGTTTTCTTTTCAGCATGAAATGCATTGGATTTTAAACATTCACTTCCATCCTTTTCTTTTAGATTAATCATCTGAAGTTTAATTTTAACATAGTCCACTGTCTGAGCTTCTTCTGTCAAAACATCGATCAAGTCCCCAATATAGCTCACGGTTTCCAGAAATGTTCTCAACATATAATTTAGCTTCTCCTTTCCTGTCACTTTTGCACTAGCTAATTTTAATTCATTCACTGTTATTTCAAAGACACTGAAGAATGTTGCCATATCACTATAGTCTTTTAACCTCAGTTTGTCCAACTTGTTTCTGCACACAATTGGCAGTGCTATTGATTCTTTGCAATATAAATCATCAAACTTTTTCATTATTTTAAATGCAGTTTCCTTATCACTCACAAATTCTAGTTGCTTGTTCGAAATTGCTCCGTATATGTAGTTCATTGCAATCAGATTTTCTTCTTCCCACATATCCCCTTTCTCCGCACTTGTTTTCGCTCTTGAAGCCACTGTATAGCATTCCTTCATTTTCAGGTACATTTCCATTCTTCTTTTCCAGTTCCCGTAGTCTTCTCCATCATATACTGGAATCTTAATATCAGCCATGTTCAGTTTCACAAATCACACTTTTTCGAATAACAGTCTTCCATTTAATTTACAACCGATCATTGTTATTTTGAGGGACACATTTTGTTTGTGGTTTACAACTGCAAACTGCTACCATGTTGATAATATTTATTCAGAACAAAGGTTAAGTACAAATCATTGTACAACTACACACATCCCTCTTTTTACAGTGAATGAGAAAACACGCAAAGAACAAAACGGTTGTGCTTTAAAGATATATTACTCTTCATCGGATTCCATATATCGATATAAATGTATGAACATTCCAACACAAATGATCTAAACAAATTATTAAAGTGAAATTTTCAGGATTCCTCCAGATAGTCCACCAGTAGGAGGGTATACAATGGTAACATGCAACTGCCCATTGTTGTAAAATAAATTTGTCTGTAAATGTGCCCTTCGAAGGAGAAGTAGGTGTGTGCACCTATATAGTTCGTCATGGTGATCAGGAAGAAGGCTGTAGGTTTGGAGTCGTTCAAGCACTGGGAAAGCTAGTGTTAAATAGCAATAAGGCTTCAGACATTGGGGATGTCAGTGTAGAGGTGGGTGACATCGACAGTGATGGGGAGGGCACCAGGTTGTAAAGAAATGGGAGCTGTGGAGTCACATTGGAGAAAACAGTTAATGTCTTTTATACAGGATGTTAGGTTACGGGTGACAGGCTGAAGGTGTTGGCCCACAAATAATGAGATTATCTCTGTAGGAACATAGTAACCAGCTAAAATGGGGCAGCATGGGTGGTTGAGTTTACGTACTTTAGGAAGCACATAGAATATGAGTGTGGGGAGTGGTGGGGGTGAGGGGATAGATATTCAGGGGAGAGGTTCTTGAATTGACCTACGAATTTGAAGAGGGACTGAAGATCTTGCTGGATTTCTGTAATGAATCGTTGTGGCAGAGCTTGTTGTAGGTGGACGTATCTGATAGACGGTGGAGTCCTTCTTCCAGGAAGTTCCTGCAGTTCGTACCACAGTGCCTTTTGTCAGCATGAAGTCAGATTTTAAATGGTTGAATGTGGTTATTTATAATATATATAAATTCATTAGAAGTAGCTGTTCATCATAAAGTTTCAGGAGAGGAATAACTGTGAAAAGATTTCACGTTAATCTCCACTGTGATTTGTCTGCCATTTAACAATGTTATGTGACTTCTTAATTTTTTTTTTTTTTTGTTTCTTTTACATAGCAAGAATATTTTGTGTTTTTTCTGACCTGTACATACTGAATCACATCACACATATCACTGCTCACTTTTCAGTTGCAGTGGTAGTGCACAGATTGCAACTCTTCATATTTGAGCACCAAAGGCGTCAATCTATTTTTTGTTCACTTCAGTTGCTAGAAACATAGAAGTTGGTGTGATGCATATCACAAATCAACATATCCTCAGTCCAAAGTGCTTTTCACTGTACTTGCCTCATACTCTATCAACTTTTTTTAACCAACGACTAGTTATTTAATTTCATCTCCCTCATAAATTGGAAATTACAATAATAAAACATATTATTATGTAATAAATGAAAATATTTGAATTTCAATTGTAGTTATCGTACAGCGTGGGCCAACTTCTTTTGTCTAACAGTTTTCTTTGATGTGCTTTCATGTATTGCTGAGTTTGAACACATCCTCCTTAATATTTTTCCAGAAATTTAAAAAATTTCAAGGCCCATTCCACAAGAAATGCACACTATTTTTGTAAAAATACAGTTTTCATTCTGCACGTGTGAAAGTTTTACAGTGTGTAGATACATCCTTCCCGCTTGTTTTCAACCTGTTCCCGTGAGTGGTGCCATCACAGCATGTCTTCAAGATGGCTGCTAGACTTGACGTTTGTCAGAAGCAACATCTGTCATAGAACGAGACTGAGAGATATCCACAAGAGGTTGAAAAAGGTGTATGGAGATGCTGCTGTCGATCGCAGTACAGTTAGTCAGTGGGCAAGCAGGTTACGTGATGAAAGCAGGCACGGCAATATTGAGGATTGTCCTTGCAGTGGCAGGTCTCTTACTGCACATACTCCAGACAGTGTGCAAAGAGTTAATGAATTGGTGACTGCTGACAGACGCATCACAGTGAATGAATTGTCACACTAAGTTGGGATAGGGGAAGGAAGTGTTTGCAGAATACTGAAAGTGTTGGCATTAAAAAAGGTTTGTGCCAGGTGGGTTCCCAGAATGTTGACAGTGGCTCACAAAGAAACAAGAAAAATGGTATGCAGCAAACTTTTGGAACAGTACGAGAATGGTGGAGATGAATTTCTTGGAAGAATTGTGACAGGTGATGAAACATGGCTCCATCATTTTTCACCAGAGACGAAGAGGCAACCAATGGAGTGGCATCATGCAAATTCACCCAAGAAAAAAAAAAAATTCAAAACCACACCTTCTGCTGGAAAAGTTATGGCTACGGTGTTTTTCGATTCCAAAGGACTCTTGCTTGTGGACATCATGCCAAGTGGAATCATAATAAATTCTGATACATATGTGATGACACTGAGAAACTTCAAGCTTGACTGAGTTGTGTTCGACCACATCAGCAAAAGCAGGATGTTTTGCTGTTGTACAACAATGCACAGCCACATGTCAGTCAAAAAACCATGGAAGCGATCACGAAACTCAGATGGACAACATTGAAACACTCGCCTTACAGTCCTGACCTGGCTCCATGTGACTATCATCTCTTTGGGAAACTGAAAGACTCTCTTCGTGGAACAAGGTTTGAAGATGATGACTCTCTTGTGCATGCTGCCAAACAGTGGCTCCAACAGGTTGGTCCAGAATTTTACCGTGCGGGTATACAGGCGCTGGTTCTAAGATGGCATAATGCAGTTGAGAGGGATGGAAATTATGTGGAGAAATGAAAATATTGTTCCTAAAGGATGTATCTACACACTGTCAAACTTTCAAACATGTAGGATAAAAGATGGATTAAAAAAAAATAGTGCGCATTTCTTTTGGAGTGACCCTCATATAGAAAATCTTCAGACACTCTATGAAGAGATCATACTTTCATTTGTAAAGTGTGTAATTGTAATTTGAGCAGTAACCTCCTTTACAGTTTTTCTTACAATGTTGATATTTGGATCAACAGAAGTGGAAGCTACACAATTCTTGCAATTAATATACTGTTACTGGATAATCAAATTAAATATGGTACCATCAATAAAACAGCTGAATAGATTATCCAATAGCAGTATATTAGTGAAATACAGTTGAATTTGTCTTAGGTTCCATCCATGAATATGAATAACACAAAAAGAATTTTAGCATTTGCGACCATGGGAAACAGTTATGCAGTTGTAAACTTGTACTAGAATCTATATAGAGATTGTCATTACAGGGGCACAATATTGTATTTATGGCTTTTAATGTATGCATAGCTTTCAGTGGGTATTTACTTGTCAGGGAACAGACATATCACCTACATACAAGACTAAATAGTTGATAAAATTCTTTTCTGGGAAACTTATTTGTTACATTGCTGCTTATGCAGCTTTTGGTAAATAATACAAAATCTCCCATCACTTATCAAAATTTCCCAAAGATTCTTCCTGTGAATCGTCTTCAGCAAGTAAGCACTCTGGAGGAGACTGTCAGTTATGTTTAACAAATCATAACCTTAATGTCTTTTGCTGTTATTTCATACATACTGCTTCCTACAAATACTTCCCTCTCTCTCACTGAAATCTCCATTGAAAGCCTTTGATGTTTGAAATGTTTAAGTAACTGGAGGCCTTTCTCAGTTTCATAGTAAAAGATAGCAGTACTTACATAACAATTCCTCACTCAAGCGTCTGTGAAACATTATTTATGACCAGAATGCTACACTGTTAATAAAACTTATCCCACACATGTTTTACAAATGTGTGAAATTGTAAAATCAATGCTCATGCTGGAATTTGATCCTCTCAGATGAATAAACATTTCAAAAACATGTTCAGTATGAAAAAGAACATAGCAGAACATGGGAACAAATCTGAAAACAGCTATGAAGGTATTAATATATGTATTAAATATTCATAGTGCTTTCAGTTATTACTTATTTATTGCAATGAAAGCCAGTTTCCTTATAGAGTTTATTATATTTTGATTTTTATCTCATGCACACACAAACAATTTTGAGACAACACTGTCTTACCTTGAGGTACCTGTTCAGTGTGCTTAACGAATCGAATGAATTCAGTACCATAGATGTTGTTCCATCAAGGGAACCCCTATAATGAGTATGCCACACATTTTATTAATTTGTGTCAAACACTCTTTATTCACTTCATCACAGAGAGTAGAAGGTGTCTGACACAAATTACGCAGGTCAGCATGGGTTCTGGGGTTTGGAAAGTAAGTGGTGTTCTTTACTAACTTGGCACTGCTGAATATGAAAATATCAGTTTTTCCCATCAACTTCAGTTTTCTCTGCACAGCTACCCCTCTGTCTAACCTACTGTGGGCTGTTTAATATTGGCTGTGAAATCTATGTTATGCAGTGGCACTTATATAAATCTGCAGACATTGATTTTTTGTAGGATGGTGAAGTAGAGGGGGTGACTGAACTTCAAAGCTTAAATTCTGTTATCGCTGCAGAAATGGAGAGCTGAGTGAGTGCAAGAACAATAAGAAGGTGCTTACACATTTTGATACGAGTGGTGGTATTTCGCTGATGCCGTGTTCAAATGTCAGTACAGCAGTGTGTGAATATCCCAGATAGATTTTGTTACATATCTGGAACTTATCACATAAGTACAAGACATTGACAAAAGACAGAATTTGTGTAGAAATCGTATTTTGCTTATTTTAGTATGATGCTTGGAGTTCAGAACAAACCACTTGCTCCACAAATTGTGTGTCATACATGCACAGAGCAAGTAATGAATGAGAGTGAAGGTAAAATGAAGTGTTTGTCCCTCACTATTCTCACAGTACAGCACGAACAGGTGAATCACTTTGATGCTTGTTACTTCTGTATGACAAAAGTAGCGGGATACAACAAAAGAAACGTGAACAAAATCTTGAATCCCGACTTAGATTCAGCAATTAGATCTGTCCCTCATGGTCCAGGGCTAATGATCTCCTCTCCACCAACGTCAATAGATACATCTTTATACTTTGAACCTGAATGTGGTAATGATAGTAACCAAAAACCTCTTACTCTAAGTTAACAATCTGGTGAAAGGCTTAGGACTCTCAAAAGACACAGCACAACTTTTGGGATTACACATTAGTGAAAATAATTTGCTTATACATGTTACATCATATTCAATGTACAGAAACAACAATGGAAAGTCCAATATGGAATAACAGCAATATTATGAAAATAATAGACAGCTACTTGTCACACAGCTGAGATGTTGTGTAAGAGACAGACATAATCAAAAGACTGCTACACATTTAACCTTTCGGCCAAAAGGCCTTCTTCTGTTTTGGAAGAAACACACATGTACATTCTCACAAACACAACTCCCATACACACGGCTACTGTTTCTATCCATTGTGGCCGGACTTTATTCCAGTCTGGCCACAATGGACAGTGAGTGTGTGAGTTTTGCTTGAGTGAATGTGTGTGTGTTTTCTACTTCAGAAGAAGGTCTTTTGGCTGAAAGCTTAAACTTATAGCAATCTTTCTGCTGTGCCTGTCTACAACTTACCGTCTCCTCTGCTTGGTGAGTAGCAATTTATCTTTTTCGTAATATTCATGGTGCAGAAATCATGATAAGGATAACACAGAGTTTTTGTTGATAATGGTTAAAGGTGTTTTGCAAAGACATCACCAGATTAGTGATGAAAGTGGGAGCTCAAAAGCGTGACAGTAAGCAATGGAGGTTATTTATACACTCTACAAAGAGAAGTTTGAAAGCAGTATTGCTGCATAGTGGAACATCTCCTTCAAACTGTGAAATATAACAAACACCAGTGGCTCATGTGTGATGATTGGCCAGCTAAAAACATATACCAAAATGCTTTGTTATATGAGTGAATGGGACAGCAGAACATATTGGAGGATAGAGTGGCCTAAGAGGAAAAATCTGATAGCAGGATCAGAGAACATTGCGAATGAGCCTTTGGTTACTACAGAACATGTTTTATAGCCTCTACTGCAAATCACATCAGGATTGACAAAGAAGTATGTGAAAACACTGAACAAAACAGAAAGCTGTTTGCAATAACTGTATAGCCAATACCCAAATATATTGGCTGCAAAGTGAAAAGAAGGGAAAAGTTTATTTGTTGGACAATTGATAACTGAAGAAACTCTTTCAAAGTACAACGGTGGAAGTAGAACAGCAAGATTGGAAAAGTTGAGCATTGTGTCCTTGGCCAAGTAAACAGTGGAACGTATGCTACAGTCACTTAAACAGTCAGGATGCAAGGCATCCCTAAAGCTACATTTTATTACATCACACACAGGCAATCTTAATGGAAATTTGGCTGCCACATCAGAGGAACAAGGTGAAAGCCTTCATCAGGAGCATAAAACTGTGGAACATTGTCATCGAGGTCACTGTGGAATAAACATGATGTCTGACAACTGCTGGTGTATCACACATAAAGGAAGAAGTGACACACAAAAGGAAGGACAGAAAGCACTCATTCATGGGCAAATACCGGGTGTACATAAAGTCTGGGAACACTTTCAATTATTTATTGCACAAGAATTAAAGATTGTACAGATGTCATACATATTGTATTTTGAAGAGAAACTCTGAGAATTTTCTTACAAACATTCGATATGCGGATATGTGAACCGTGAGTGACCCGGCAGACGTCAATATGGTAATCGAATTCTTGCCGTATCCATCCCAGCATGGCATCATTGGCTGTTGTGACAGTCGCCTCCCGTATTCTCTCCTGGAGCTCTGCTATATCGCTTGGTAGAGGTAGTGCACACACCAGATCTTTAATGTGTCCCCACAGAAAAAAGTCACACGGAGTGAGATCTGGTGATCGGAGAGGCCATTTAATGAAACAGCTGTCCCCTTCTGTAGCACGGCCGATCCATCGATGTGGCAGCTCTGTATTCACGTACCCATGAACTTCACGATGAAAATGGAGTGGAGCCCCATCCTGCTGAAAGATGAATGGAGAGTCTGACTGCATTTGAGGGATCAGCCTTTGCTGCAACATGTCCAAGTAGGAACATCCAGTGACAGTGCTCTTGTACGCACTCCACATTCACTTCATTCACACTGGGATATCTGCTTCTCTTTGCTGGGCACAAGCAACCCGTCGTAACGAATTTGTTGTGCCAGTGGTAAATGGCCTTCCTTGTTGGTGGTTTCTTACCATACTTGGTTCTAAACATCCACTGAACAGCTGCAGCACACTTGTTTTTGTCGAACTCCAACACACAGAAAGCTCGCTCCGCATCTGAACTCGCCACGTTTGCAACTGGCACTAACTATCAGCAAGTTACCAAACTATGCTGTGGCAGTATACATGACAAAAAAATCAGGGTTTCTCTTTAAAATGACATATGTATGATATCTGTACAATGTTGGTTCTTGCGCAATAAATAATTGAAAGTGTTCCCGGGCTTTATGTACACCCTATATAAACCTAAGTAATAACTTCACCTTGTTAAGTGTCCAATTCACCATGTTTGCCTCTTCTAATGTGTATGTCTCTCACATTGCTTTTTTAAAACATATTGCTGTCCATTTCACCTCCATGTTCCTGTAATTGCTTTCCAATCTCAGTGGGTACAGATTTCAATGATGACAACAACAATGGTGCGAAAACCTGACATGCTGTACAGAAACAGGCTTCAGATTCATGATCAGTGTAATCAATTTAGTTAGAGATTGATATTTTCATGCTAACACCACACATTCAATTTGTCAACCTGTGTTATCAGATTGTGTGACAGACACATTATATGTGCCTCTCTCAACAGAACAACAGTTACAGTACTGCTGAGGGTTTTCAATTAGTGAAGCACCCCTGACAGGTTACTTAAATGAGGTGTTGCTCTACAGTGATTTGTGTGCTGGCATAAGCTGTCAACAGCACAGAAGTCTGCAAAGAGGTTATAAGAAGATCGATAAGAGGCACTGAATCAAGCACACCTATCAGGAGAGAGGCCAAAGACAGACTCGCTGGCAACGCTCTCTCAACGGCCAGTATTTACATCACCACCACAAACCATAGGGCCCAGTCAGTCACAGACAGTCAGTCAGTCTAGTCACAGCCAGTTATGGTCACAGTCACAAGGCCCAGTCAGTACATAGCAACCAGAGTAGGGTACATAGTGGGACTTGTACTTCACTAGCAGTGGGCCTAATGTGGACTATTATGGAAGAGCTTGTACCACAACACATGGACTAACTTAAGACAAGTAGCTTTCTGTTCTTGTTAGTAAAGAACCCTGTTAATACATGTATGTAGCTGTGTTATAGGAAAAGGACACTGGCCACCAAACAACATCCTCTGCCTTGCCTCCCCTGGTACAAGACTCTACAGTGTCAACGACAACACAAAAATTTGAATACAATGATTACAGTACTCTATAGAATTCCTGGAATTTCAATAACAAAACTGTTCTTATCTAACTTCCAGAATGTCCCAGAAAAACTTCAGAAAAAAGTAAGAAAAAATTGTGATTGCTGTGGACTTCAACGTAAATTTGAAGCAGTGAAATCGCAAAATTTTGGTACTTAAAAAGCTAGTCTCATGTTAACCTTTTCTGAAGATATTAGAGCAAATAGTAGATCAGTGGCCTGTATTTCATTAAACATAATTCAAATTTTTCTACAATAAACAAAGTGGCTTGTGCTTAGACCACTACAGCTTAAGTACCAGAAAGTATGACAAATACATGTATTCCACTAAACTCTTCCTCCTAGAGCTGGCAAAAGAAAGTGAACAGCTTAAATGGATGACACCAGGAATTATAATAACTAGGGCTAGAAGGCAAAAGCCTACAATAAGCTAAACTCTAACAAAACCACTGACTTTTTACTCGTATATTTGTCTGTCAGGTTACATGCAATCCAGAACTGCTCTATTATTTGTTTTTTGCAGAATGCTGATTTGAAAATTTATAAACAAAGAATTACAGGATTCACAAAACATACACTCCTGGAAATGGAAAAAAGAACACATTGACACTGGTGTGTCAGACCCACCATACTTGCTCGGGACACTGCGAGAGGGCTGTACAAGCAATGATCACACGCACGGCACAGCGGACATACCAGGAACTGCGGTGTTGGCCGTCGAATGGCGCTAGCTGCGCAGCATTTGTGCACCGCCGCCGTCAGTGTCAGCCAGTTTGCCGTGGCATACGGAGCTCCATCGCAGTCTTTAACACTGGTAGCATGCTGCGACAGCGTGGACGTGAACCGTATGTGCAGTTGATGGACTTTGAGCGAGGGCGTATAGTGGGCATGCGGGAGGCCGGGTGGACGTACCGCCGAATTGCTCAACACGTGGGGCGTGAGGTCTCCACAGTACATTGATGTTGTCGCCAGTGGTCGGCGGAAGGTGCACGTGTCCGTCGACCTGGGACCGGACCGCAGCGACGCACGGATGCATGCCAAGACCGTAGGATCCTACGCAGTGCAGTAGGGGACCACACCGCCACTTCCCAGCAAATTAGGGACACTGTTGCTCCTGGGGTATCGGCGAGGACCATTTGCAACCGTCTCCATGAAGCTGGGCTACGGTCCCGCACACCGTTAGGCCGTCTTCCGCTCACGCCCCAACATCGTGCAGCCCGCCTCCAGTGGTGTCGCGATAGGCGTGAATGGAGGGACGAATGGAGACGTGTCGTCTTCAGCGATGAGAGTCGCTTCTGCCTTGGTGCCAATGATGGTCGTATGCGTGTGTGGCGCCGTGCAGGTGAGCGCCACAATCAGGACTGCATACGACCGAGGCACACAGGGCCAACACCCAGCATCATGGTGTGGGGAGCGATCTCCTACATTGGCCGTACACCACTGGTGATCGTCGAGGGGACACTGAATAGTGCACGGTACATCCAAACCGTCATCGAACCCATCGTTCTACCATTCCTAGACCGGCAAGGGAATTTGCTGTTCCAACAGGACAATGCACGTCCGCATGTATCCCGTGCCACCCAATGTGCTCTAGAAGGTGTAAGTCAACTACCCTGGCCAGCAAGATCTCCGGACCTGTCCCCCATTGAGCATGTTTGGGACTGGATGAAGCGTCGTCTCACGCGGTCTGCACGTCCAGCACGAACGCTGGTCCAACTGAGGCGCCAGGTGGAAATGGCATGGCAAGCCGTTCCACAGGACTACATGCAGCATCTCTACGATCGTCTCCATGGGAGAACAGCAGCCTGCATTGCTGCGAAAGGTGGATATACACTGTACTAGTGCCGACATTGTGCATGCTCTGTTGCCTGTGTCTATGTGCCTGTGGTTCTGTCAGTGTGATCATGTGATGTATCTGACCCCAGGAATGTGTCAATAAAGTTTCCCCTTCCTGGGACAATGAATTCACGGTGTTCTTATTTCAATTTCCAGGAGTGTAGAAGTAAATAGAAGAGGAAAGTTCTTAACTACTGCAAGGGACTCACGTACTGAGTAGGTGGGGTGTGCATATCTTTCAGTGCAGACAAGTAACCTTGAAGTTTATCATTTAATTTATTTCAGTTCTGCTGGAAGTGAAACCGGCTGCATTGTGCACACCTTTCTGAACAAGGCTTACTAAGGAGCTATTTGACTGAGAAGTAGCAGCTCTGGTCTCATAAACTGACATACGGCCACTAGAGTGGTGTGCTGACCATGTCACTCATATCCGCATCCAGTGATGCCTTTGGGCTGAGGATGACATGGCAACTGGTCAGTACCATTGGGCCTTCATGGCCTGTTTGGGTGGAGTTTAGTTTTCTTAACAAGGCTTAAGAAGTGTTATCCAAGCGCACATTGTTTTCCTGACTAATGTTAATTGAATGAATGTTACAGTTTCTTCTAAATGTGTCAATATTATCAACAACAAATCCCATGATGAAATATGTGTACAGGGATGGCAGAGTTGAAAATCCAGGACATCTGAAGAATAGCCTACATGAAAGTCTCGAACTGACGGTGCAGATATATCCGATTGCCATTTTCTCAGCTGTAAATATTCTGGTGAATGCACAGTGTTGTTCCAGCAAATAAGTTAACATCACACAAGACAATAGAGTGGAAATAAACACAGTTAAGAAGTCTTTGCATTTCAGTCTCAGTAGCAGAACAGATCATTTTATAGTGACTACAGCAGCATTCAGTTTCTGCCCAAGATCCTGAATGTGATGCTTACGAGGAAGCATTCTATGTATCCTCTGTCCTAATAATTTAAAATGATCGACTTCACTGACAGGTTGACTACCTTTTGACAACAAAATTTCTCTTTCACAAGAGTTCCATGTCACAAACCGTATGCATTGCATTTTGTTGCAGTTATACATTAACGTGTTCTCTGAAAACAATATGTTGATGATACTGACTAGGCTACCCTATTTGCTTTACATTTTTATTACATTGCACTCATTTCACAATAACACTTGTGTCAACTGCAAACAGATTTTTTTTCAATCATCTGTCTTTCCTAGCGGCAGATCATTAATATACATTAACAAAAGCAACACACACAGATCAGTACCCTGTGGCAACCCCCAGTACCCTACAAACCTTCCAGCAACATTCAAATCTCTTCCTCTTGTTGAAACTGGAGGTGGAACTTCTGGATTTTAGGTATTAAGTGAATAATGAATCACTATTAAACTTTTCTCCTAATCCCACAATGTTCCAGCTTATATAGAAGTATCTCATGATCTATGGAAGGAAATATAAGCTGTTCTCAACCTATCATTTAACCCCAATAATGCCATGCACATAAAAGAATAAATTGCATTTTGAGTCGACACTCCTTTTCTGAAACGAAACTATGAAATGTTTTGTCAACATACTTGGAACATTTAGCAATAAGTTGGTATATAAAAGTATTTTCTTTTATTTACATGTGAGCCATAATGGAACATGAAGTAGATGTCAGGTTGCAACAATGGTCAGTGATGGAGTTCCTCTTCAAGACCGGCGATGATACTGCCACATCGATTCATAGGAAGTTGCTCCCTGTTTATGGGGCGGACACTGTGGATCGCAGCAGTATCCAGCGGTGGTTGCTGAGGTTTAAAGAAGGTGATTTTTCTCTACCGGACAATCCATGATGCGATAGACCATCGACAGCAGTGAGTGACATGAATAAGGAGACCATTGATCAAATCATCCAAAATGACAGATGTGTGATGACACGACAGCTTGCTGAAATGACACGTTTGTCATTGGGTAGTGTGGTATCACTGTTACAGTCACTAGCATATAGAAAAATCTGTGCATGTTGGGTACCTAGATTATTGACAAGAGAAATGAAAACAATGAGCAAGAATGTGTGTGAGGGTCTCATGAAGACCTTTACTGAAGAGTGGAAACAGTGTTTTGACGGCATCATTACCCATGATGAAACATGGTTGTTTTGTCCGAACCTGAGAGCAAAACCCAATCCACGGAGTGGCGTCATCCGGGTTCCCCTCAGAAGAAGACTCTCATGAACAGCATGCTGAAAGGTGATGGCCTCCTTTTTCTGGGATCAGTGTGGTGTCATTTTCATCGACTTCTTGGATTCTGGCTCCACAATTAACCAGGACCATTACTGTTTGTCATTGGACAAGCTGTGACATGTCATTAAGACCCACAGACCACAGCTTCAGGGTCAGCTCATCAGACTACACCATGACAATGCCAAACCACATACAGCTCTTATGACACAGGAGAAAATCAGGAAAATAAGTTGGAAAATTGTTCCTCATCCTCCCTACAGTCCGGACTTGGCTCTGTTTGATTTTTACCTCTTTGGTCATCTGAAGGCCCAACTGTGTGGTAAAACATTTGATAGTGAGAAAGACTTTATTTCCTGTGTCAAGTGATGGTGTAAAAGTCAATCCCCAGGGTTTTACCAAGGTGCATTTACATCATGGGAAGAACACTGGGCCAGATGTGTCACAGCTGATGGAGACTACATTGAGTAGGCTCAATGTATAGCTAAATGTTCCAAGTATGTTCACAAAAAAATTTCATTATCCTCCTGCAAAAAACAAAAAAATTACAGTCCACTGTGTAAAACTTTTTGAGCACCCTTTGTAAGTGTCAACATTTTCTCTTTCACTCTCTTTATAAAGTGGTTTCACTAGCAAGAACTTCAATCTCACAGGAAATTGACCACACTGGAAAGACACATTGGACAGATGACTAAGTACAGAACTTCTGCTTGAAATTTAATTACGCCCATAAGAGTCTTTACTTTTTAATGACATTGTAATAGATTCACTTCTATCTTTGCATGTTTGCTGTAACTGTACCAGATGTAGTTGCTTCAGAACACAAGGTTTCAAGATTCCAGTGAATTTATCTGTACCAATTAACATGCTGACTATTGACAAGATGTGATTATTAAAATAACTTGCACAACTCTCATGGTTCCCCAGCAGTTTTATTCTCACACAAAAGAGGTATAATATATTGAGTGCTCACAATCTTCCCCGATACCTCTTTCACAACTGACCATATAACATTGAGAAACATAAACACCACTCACAGATTAGGCCTTAGGACTATTCCAGCAGCCTGACTGTTGCCTACAAGGCAGTACAAGAGGTGATCTATCATCATGGGACATGTGAAGCTGTATGAAGGAAAGTTATATTGGCAGCTAGAAGACTTGTAACTAATATGTTCATACTCTGGCAAAAAAATAAGGCCAAAAAGTATAGTCCATTGCTCAGTCAATATTAGAAGCCAAAATCAAGCCAAGATATTGTGAATGTATGATTTATTTTGTTATTATAATTGGTCCTGTTCAGAATCAAAATATTTCAGCGAGTTCCTCTGAAATGTAATAACATCACTTGGACTTGGCACACTTATCAGACCAATTCAAATTTCATGAGCGCAGAATGTAACCATAACACACCTTTCAAAAAACTTTCAAAAAAATCACCCAAATAAATGTGGAGGAAGAAATATTGGATTCAAAAAACATTAATTCGTTTTATGGGATGGAACACCCACACCTGTTATCTATAGTGTATACAATATTATTTCTCAATCACTAACCATTATTATGAACTATAAATCAGTCCTTCATAAACAGGAGCTTTGTAAATATGCTGAAATATGTCAATGCAAAACCAACATTCTACAACGGATCAACAATAGATACAGGGAGTGCTTGCCTTATGTCTTTCCTGTTGATATTCTCTACAATATTTGAAAAGATTGCATCAAAACAAATTCAAAAATTGATAAGAACAAATGATACAATTTTTAAAAACCAGTTTGACCTCTGCAAAGAAAAAAGCACTGTAAATACATAATTAAATTTACATAAATACGAAACTCATTAGCTGAGGGTAACAACTTCACAGGAATATTCTGTGACCTGACAAAAGCATGTGATTCAGTGAATCACACCTTACTTCTCCACAGATTGCAGATGCATGGGATCAAGGACAGGACAGGCTCTTGTTTAACAGAAGAGAAGCAAAGGGTAACTGCGAGATCAAACTTAAGCATTCACTCTATTGACTGGGAGACAACTTTCTGAGAAGTCCCACAGGAAATGATGCTGGATCTTCATCTGTTCACTGAAGAGGGGAAGAAAATAAAAAGAAAAGCAGGGTAGAGCTCAAATGGTGTTGATGGAATTTCAAATAGACTTCTGTAAATCTGTTTTAACTTAATAGCAATATATGTCACGCTTCAATAACACAGGGAATTTTTCCAGACAGATCAAAATATGCAACTGTTACATCTTGTGAGGATACCGATTTCAACCACCATTGGAACCTCTTTGACAAGGAGTGAAGGAGATCTTTGGCTAACAGTGGAGAAGCAGCATACAGAGTTCCCAGTGTTTAGCTGATCTGAAAATTAGGGCCTGTGAACACATGCATTCTAATGAGAAAACGTAACAAAAGATGTTGCAAATATAAGATAAAAGAAAACGTTCAATAGTTCCACATTTTTTTTTTAATTTATCAAAACCAATTACAAGGCATTATTAGCCACTTTAAAATCCGTATTTTATACGTATGTTTTATTTGATATACACTCTAACCACTATCTATATATACATTAATTATAATTATATATTATAATTTACTTTCATATCCTTCAGCTTGGATTCAATTTTAGTGTTTATTCCTGTCAATTATGCTTTTTTTCCACCTTGGCTGACCTTCTGAAACTGTTTGATTGGAAAATATATTTCATATCTCCCATATTTTCAGCTTTTTCTGCCAAAACATCAGCACATTTCTCTAGTTTACTAATAGCATCTTCCAAACTCATTGTTTTGGTGTTCAATTCTTCTACTTTACCCACCAATACTTTTCTTTTAGAAGCTTGAAATTAAATTTTTACAAATTTTTCCATTCTTCAAGAAACACTGTATATTTTCGCATGGCATTAGCAGGAGATCAATGAAGTTCCTTGCTCACTTAAAAATTAGCTAATCCCCAGTATGTTTTAGGTAATCAGTTATTATTATTTGGGCAATAAATGTTTCACTTTTCATATTCTTAATTTCTATTGATGAGAAACCTATTCTGCATCTGCTTGATTGTGAGATAAAATCAATAAATTTTTGATGACACTGAACAGCTTTGTAAAATTCAGAGTCAAGAACTTGCTTGAAAAATAATCAACTCTTTCCTCTGAAAGATTGAACACTGTAAAGAGATCATAGTTAGACGATACTTGCTCGCTTGGAAATTTATTATAATCTATTATTAGAACTTCACACTCATGCTCTCTAACAACTTTAACTTTCATAAGGTTCCTTAACACCAATTTCATTTTAGCATAACAATCAAAGTGATTTAATGCCATCTGCAAGCCATCTGTGAATACAGAAATTCATAAAATTATTTTAGGCTTTTTAGAAAAATTAATAGCAAAAAATTTATTTTTTGAGAATAAAGTCTTGGAGAAAGTTATCTGTAATTTAAGATCTGATGCTCATAATTTTTTTGATTTCATTAGTTAAAAACTTGATAGAAAAATCTCCAGATAAGTTATTAATGGTCCAAAGCTTATCTTCTTTAGATCCAATTTTGATAGTTCATTTGCATTCTTTTTTAATTATATTAAAATTTATAAAAAGATTAAGGACAGACCTTCTTAGATCCTCAGAAAAAATGTAACTTTGGACAAATGCTTTGATACTTTTCTAAGAATGGCGTTAACATCCTGGCAACAGATAAAAAAAATTAAGTTTCACAGTTATAAAATTTTTTTAGCTTTTTCTACTGTCTCATGATTTTCACCCTGGTTTGTTAAACTACTTTCTTTCCCACACAAGAAACAAAATCTCTCATACCCTGCTATATCTCTAATGTCCTCTCTGCTGCCTGAATATTTTCAAGCCACCTATTGCTACAAAATTTACATGGCATTTTCCCACTGGTTGAAATTTTTTTAAGAAATTTTCTATTAACAGCTTGGTTCATCCATTGAAATCTGAATTAACTTTTGTAGGTCCAGTTTATCTGCTAGAACATGAAGTGCTTTCATAGCATCCTCGGCCATACTGTAACCTAGGAGAGGACAAGATAGATATCATGTTACTACTTTATCATCTAGCCTACATTATCCCAGTGACGCTTGTGTAAACCCATTTGTTTGCCCTATAGAGATCTATTTAATGCTTTATCAAAGCATAGTGTGCAACTATCCACATTATAAATTTTAACGTGGAGTATGTTATGAAAAATGGGGCTACCCCAAAGCTGACCAAATATATACACTCAGTTGGTCCACATGAAAACTGTTTTTCAACGTCACTATCTGGAAACATTTGTAGAAAAAAGTACCTCTTCGGTGAGGAGATGATTTTCAATGTTTGCTGGCTGGGTAAGTTAAGACACTTGAGAGCGAGGTGAGTGAGCTATTTTAAGTTTTTTATTAAGGCACTGTGACCATGGCATAGTTTTGAAGTTTGCCACATTAGTACATTTTATGAAATCGACTGCCATGAGTAAGATTTTATGGAAAGCTGGTGCTGCTGTTGTTAAGAGGAGGATCCAATTTACCCATCGAAAATTGGACCTGGTTTCTGAACAACTTTATTGCCTGCATCTGAAGATATCTGTGGAGTTACCCTACAATTCATGGAACTGGATTGATGGTGTAAAATGGGCCAAGTCAGTCTGGGTTCATGAGGTAGCCACATCGAGACAAATGGCTAAGTTTAGCCAGCTTGCAGCAAGAAACTATCATTTGACACTCTGTCATTAACATGACACATAAAGATTTGGAAAACACTACGATGATGGATTAAGTAAATGACTGAACTTTGCATCCACGCCAAAGGTCTTGCCAATACTTGTGTTCATCAGTGCCATTGAAGAAGCTGTTTGACCTCCTTCTACGCAATCAGCAGAAGAAATAAGATGCGAAACTTATCGAGCAGTTATGAAGGTTTGCCCACAAAGGAGTAACATATGCTTTGTAAGGATACCAAGAAGGTGGTTCTTCCAGCTGATAAAGGTAATGTCACTGTTTGAATGTCTTTTGATGACTATCGTGGTAAAATGAACAGTTTCCTGAGTGACAGCACGTACCGGAAGATCAGTAAAGACCACACCATCTAAGTGGTAAGGAAGGCAGCTTCACTTCTGAATGCCTACTCCTTTCCACCAGAAGTTGTACGAAGACTGAAAACAAGAGATGTGGTACCCTCAAGGCTTTATTGACTTCCAAAGATCCATAAGAATGATGTTCCTCTGCATCAGATAGTCAGTACTACTGTCTCTCCAACCTACGATTGTGCCAAACCCTTAACATAGTTATTAACGCCTCTGGTGGGAAAATGCACTCATCACATATGTAACTTTGTGGATTTCACAGGCAAACTAAAATTATTCAAACTGAACAGTTCTGATGTATTTGTCAGTTTCGATGTAGTGTCATTGTTCACAAATGTTCCTCTTTCCGAATCATTACTTCTCATAGGCAAAATCTTTGACAAAGAGATTTCAGATTTGTTTGAACATGTTTTGACCTCGACATATTTTTTAGCCAATAACTAATTTTATGAACAGACTTACAGAGTTGCCATGGGTAGTCCTTTGTCAAGAAGTTGCTGGAATCTGCTAGCTTGAAGCCCACAGTATTTTGGAGGTATGTTGACGACATGTATGTAGTGAGGCCCCACGGTGAAAATAAATTAAAGGAATTTTTAAATCATTTGACTTCCATCCATAGACAAATTCAGTTCAAGATGGAAATCTAAATTGATGGATGTCTTCCATTTTTGGATGTATCAGAAACCAACCCATACAGATTTATATTTACATGCACATAGGTGCCAGCATCCTTTGCAGATGATGAATGCTGTCAGAACTGTGGTACACAGAGCATACGCCATTGCGAATGAGAGCAGTCTGGAGGATGAGCTTCTACACTTTAGGAAAGTTTTTGAAGCCAATGGGTACTCTCCACAGCAGATACATAAGGCACTACAAACAAAATTGACAGTGGGCATAAGGAATGCAGAAGAAGACACACAAAGTTTTAAATCCACAGCTTTTCTGCCATGTGTGGGAAGCCTATTGTCAAAAATAGGGTGGATCCTTAGGCAATGCAAAATTAAAGTGATTTTTCACCCTCCACCAGAGACAGCTGTGCATCTGGGTACTGTTAAAGATGATTTGGTGCTTTGGAAGCCTGTGGTTTATAAGACCCCCTGTGAGTGTGGCTGTTCATGCATTGGACAGATGACACATACAGTCCTTGAGAGATGCACAGAGCACCACAGGAACACCAGGCTCTTACAACGTAATATATCAGTGGTGGCAGAGCATTGTATTGACAATGGGCACTATATGGTGTATGAAAACATCAAAATTTTAGTCTCGACTTCATATTTTTGGGACTCAGTAGTAAAAGAAGCAATTTACATTCGTCGCAGTGATACATTGATATCACTGTGTGGATCAATTGTGCAGCCACAAACATAATTTCATGCATATGTTATACATTGCTGCCATTGATCGATGTCCCCAGCACCTTGTGTATCTGTGGCCCCATGCGAGTGGTGGGATCCATAGGTTTAAAATGATGGAGCAAGTGCTGGAGTGTTAGTCACCTCAACTCATTCTGAACACGGACGGTATACAGCCAAAATATTAGAGGAAGAAGTGAAATTTATGTGGTTGAAATTTTATGAAACAATCATTGCACCAAGAAAATATGAAGATGCACAACTGCATTTTTCTTGGCTCTTAGTTGCTACCAGTCAGTCATATTGTGTCCGCTGCTTCAAGAGAAGAACGATTTGCTCCCTTTTTCACAGTTTTCCTGACTCAATAACTGGCTATCAAATTTTGCCATTCAAATGCACCAGATGAATTGAAAGTATTCTTGAATCTGCTTGTTTTGAACCATAATTTTAGGCATAGCAAATTATTAAGTGTGGCATCAGAACTCTTTAATACATGCCCATTTGATGAAGCAGTTCTAATGCTGGGTGTACACCTGCATTTCTCATGATGAAATGATACCTGCCAAAGCTTCATATATTTTACTCGCTAAAAGCATGCTAATGCAGTGGTCACATCAGCTGCTTCGGAATTTTATTCTACAATTATCCAAGATGGCCCACAATACAATTTTCAAACTTTTGTCAAGTTACTTCTACAAGCATGCTAACAATTGTTTCATGCATTTATGAATGTAGTACAATAACTCCTTTTCATTTAATCAGAACATGTAATCAGTCCAAGAACGTCAGTTGAAATGAGTAACACTAATCTGTCCATGCAGCAGAATATTTAGTGTGCTAAGCCACTATGTTATTGCCAGCAGGACAATAGCTGGTATGCAGCCCGAATACTCATGATGAAAACCGATAATGGATCGCTACAATTGTATGTATCATATGACTGAGCAAAGCTTCATGATGACAGATGCAGGTGCGGATCCAGCATTATAAAGGTTTAGAGCAAATGAACCTTACCACTAGCCATGAAGTCATGGCGATTTAAAGGATTTGAGAAACAAATTGCTGGTATACCAAAATTAAAACAGATTTTATGATATCTCTTAATGTGAATGTTTGAGATATTTTTCTTACATTGGTGCACGTTGATTATTTGCCAGTTTGTTTACATTCTTGCATTAATGAGAACAATGACAAATAAGGAAAAATAAATTTCTAACTAGTCTTTCTGTCAGAAAGCTGTGAAAAAGAAACTAACATCTTCAGGAAAGAATACAAATGACCTCTTTTCAGATTTTTCCATAAGAGGGTGACGGGCGTGGGGAATGAGTGCCGGAATTATAATAGCTTATAGAATCAGAAACTACAACAATTGCGATTTTAAATGAAAACAACAAGGGTGATTTCATTTACTTTCATTTTTGTTTTGTTTTTGTCACATTCTGCAAGAATGTCACCACTTATGAGTGAAGTAAGCAAATTAGCACCAACCAGTTGATGCTCGAGCAGAGTATCTCGATACCCTCATTGCCTGCCGAGATATCTATGATGTTTATAGTCCCAAACTGAAGTGATATTTTGCGGTCTCTTTCCCTAAACCAGAATCCATAATCGGCAAGCAGCAAGTACTTCTGGATTTGAGAGGTTATTTTGTAGTAATTATTTTATCACAAACTTATTCTGCTGTAGATTCTACCCTGATGTCACATGCATAGTTGGAGATCGAAGATGCCATGGGCTTTAACGCCTTTCCTCTCTTGGCTGTAGTTGGCATACAATTTGCAGCACCTGTAGCATACTACATGGCAACTACTGCCAATAAAGACCAATAAAGAATAGGCACTTATCCTCGTGGCATGGCTGAGTATTGCGTAGCTATACAACGCCCCTCCCCTCACTACTGAGCCTGAAGATGATTAGAAACAGATTTGCCCATTATGGAATTTTTAAATTTTCCTTAAAGGGCAGTAGCACTCAGCAAATTCTGCATTAAAGGACTAAAAATGCACTAGCCCACATGGTACTGATGAAAAGGACTGAATGGAAAGGCAATGTGTGATTCAGTACAACATTTAGTCTTCTCATCACAAAAAAACTCTGTTGAGTATTGATGAGGACACGTGCCCTCCTTACTAATCCAAACCTAGCAGCAGTAGTCATACAAAGAAAACCACTGTGAATGGGCAGAAGGAATGCAACATCATGCATTCCAGCAATTCACTGCTGCATCAGCAAGCTCTCTATAGTTGGATTACAGAAAGGCGGTGGCTTGTTCTCTGTGTAATGTCAGTGTGCTTTGTTGACTTTTGTGTCGTTTGTTCTCTGTTCCTCATTGTAGCCATTTGCCAAGCTAAGCAATCTGACAGTAGTAGATGTTTAGGATTGTTGAGTTACAATAGCCTTAATTTAATTGTGATTCGCACAGAAGCCGAGTGTCACAGTTTAATAAACAACTTTCATCGAGGGTACATCAACCTACTACAAGCACTGCAAGTATTAAGCTTGAAGACAACACTGAAGCTACTGAAAGAATATTGGTGAAAGCATTTGCTGAGCACTCACAATCCTTGTCACCAACAGATCGTAAAGAAGAGCTTGTAAAGGAAATTTTTGTTAATTCTAAAATTGCTCAAAGTGCACAAGTATTTTGAAAAATGTTGTGGCTAAAGTAAGAGTCCAGTAAACTGAATGGTATTCCGCAAACTCACAAGTTTCCATTGTTTGTAGATGAGGGCACTGATATTTCCAGGAAAAAATTATTGTGTGTAGTTCTTAGATTTTTTGTACTGTTACATAGTTATTTGAAATCATAACTTTAGATGAAACCAACTGTACTGCACAAGCTCTGTCTGATGAAGCCATCACATGCTTCAACAAGAAAAATAAATCTCCAAGTTAGAAATCAGAGAAGAAACAGACTATAAATCTAGGAGAAGTGTATATGAATACTTTTGACAAATATTAATGTTATGGCTACTTAAGATCAGTTCACACTGGCTGTCGTATCGTGTCACATCGTGTCACTTCCCAGCCTATCGAAACATTCTGCAATCCGAGACCATCCTGTCCCATCACATAACATCACAGAACCATCAAGGTTTCTCGGGGAGAAAGTTTTGGCAGTTGACATCATACAGCCGTTGTTGATCATGACACGCCATGCTCATTTCCTCCTGATACATGGCCATGCGCAGATCTCCATATTATGTTTCGTTGTGGTTTTCATTGTTGATATCTGTTATTTAATGTTCTTTACTTGTTACAAATTGTTTCATTTTGTTATTTCTTTTGTTAGAATTTATAATAAATGACAGAAGATTAATTAGAACAGTGAGGTAGCAGTCTGAACTGTATGATGTAAGTGTACTAAATTACTTGCCCTCTGCTACATTTATAAGGTCGACTTCTATACATGCCGGTACTGTATTTGATATTTTGCAATGACGTGGATTGCAATATGGCTGCAACTTGAAGTGAAAAAAATACTGTGGATACAATGAGTTGGGTTAGTAGGTGGAATTTATTTTAATTTTGTAATGTATTAGTAGCATATCATAAAGTAGTGGGCTGAAACCTTCTGGCACCGCAAGTTGTTTATTTAAATATGTGTTTGTGGCAGGCTCATTTATTATTAAATAGATCTCTGGATTGTGTGTGATAGTTTTGCAAGCACCAGTGGGCAATATTTATGTGGTTTCATTATCTATCCCCAGCAGAAATAAGGCACTTGAACTATTAAAAGCCAAATACAAGATGTAAAGAAAACCTACAAATCTTGAAAGGAAAGGTATTGAGGGAAATACAGCTGTTGCACAAATAATTTGCACTGGACAAACAAATAAACAAACAAATGAATTGTAGCTCATAATATATCACAAAGAATTACTACACGAATTTAGAAATTCTGAATGAAAAAACTGATGTTTCACCTTTCTAGAATATAAAATGAGGTGTCCTCCTCCTTGAGCTCCTTGTATAGTGTGTGAAATTCCCCTTGTGTGCCACGAAACTTTTTATGTTGTTTTGCACTTCTGTCTTCCATCTCTAATATAAAAGCTATCTGTGCAACCTGCAAATCATTTGAGTCCTATAAAAGTCATTTCCGTACAAATATGCACTCCAGTATCCATGTATATAAGCTACCATTCTGTGCTTGTGCACTTTGTGGGTAAAAGCAGTTGAAAATCATCTTGCGAAGATCGAAATTTCGGCGATAAAAACAGTTGAGATAAGTGACTTGAATTGACTTGACAGGCCGTGAAGTGACATGTGAATACATTTTGATGTTACAGTGCCATGATGTGATGATGCTGTGATGGTCAATGTGAACTGGCCTTAACAGCGCAACAATCAAAGAGCATGACATCTGAACAAAAGAAAACATGGTATAGTGTAACTCCTCAACAAGCTACAGTACCAGTACTAGAGACAGAAATGAAGGGTACTGATGATATAAAGAATACAAATTTGGGAAACACTATCTCTGTCCTAGTGGACTCTATAGTGTCTATGACATTACCAAAATTGTTGAGTAAGAGGATGTTAACCTACATATAATCTCTCTTGCAAGAAGTTGTGTAAGAGCTTTTTATAAATTAATCTTTACAAAAAGACTAAGAATCTTACTTAAGCAGATATGGCACTGTATTTTTCAGTTTCAGGAATAATCACGGAAATGCATTGTTTTCAAATGTGAAATGTTGCTGTTGTGGTCCTCGGTCCACAGACTGATTTGATGCAGCTCTCCATGCTACTCTATCCTGTGCAAACTTCATCATTTCCAAATAACTACTGCAACCTACTGCAACATGCCTTGGTCTCCCTCTACAATTTTTAGCCTCTGCACTTCTCTCCAATACTAAATTGATGGTCCTTGATGCCTCAGAAAGTGTCCCACCAAATGATCCCTTCTTCTAGTCAACTTGTGCCACAAATTCCTCTTCTCCCCAATTCTATTCAGTACCTCCTCATTAGTTACATGATCTACCCATTCAACCTTGAGCATTCTTCTGTAGCACCACATTCCAAAAGTTTCTGTTCTATTTCGGTGTGTTATTCCAGTGGATACATCAAATGACAGACATCTCTTTCAGCACCTTTTGACGCAAAATGAGAAGTCCACTGAAAAGAGCAGATCCAAGATCACTGATTAACAAGACTCTTTCAGCACAAGAAACATGATGACCGATAAATATATTGCAAGTACTTTGAAGAATTAACCTACGAAAATTCTATAGACTGACTAATGAATTGTTTTACTTATCAACACGTATCACCAAAATACACACATCAAAAAAGTTTCACTTATCACCAAAATACACACATCAAAAAAGTTTTACATCACCCCGGTTCCCAGAACTCCTGAAGATAGATGTTGGTTGGTTGTTTTGGGGAAGGAGACCAGACAGCGAGGTCATCGGTTTCATCAGATTAGGAAAGGACGGGGAAGGAAGTCGGCCATGCCCTTTGAAAGGAACCATCCCGGCATTTGCCTGGAGCGATTTAGGGAAATCACGGAAAACCTAAATCAGGATGGCCAGACGCGGGATTGAACCGTCGTCCTCCCGAATGCGAGTCCAGTGTCTAACCACTGCGCCACCTCGCTCGGTGAAGATAGATGTTGACTGTGGATATTGTATCACAAACACAGTCCCTTTGACTGTTGAGAGATTTCACTAAACCAGCCCAAATATGTAAACAACCATCCACCACCAGTGTCTATTGGACGGAGGGGGTCCGACCTTCCACCAGGAAGGAGGTACAGGGCTCATGTTGTGTGTAGTTCAACCATGCCTAGACGGCCAATGCCGCGGTTCATTCATGTCCGCATTGTTACTTTGTGCCAGGAAGGGGTCTCAACAAGGGAAGTGTCCAGGCATCTCGGAGTGAACCAAAGCAATGTTATTCTGGCATAGAGGAGATACAGAGAGACAAGAACTGTTGGTGACACAAATTGCTCAGGCCACCAAAGAGCTACTACTGCATTGGACAATCGCTGCTTACAGATTATGGCTCTGAGGAACCCTGACAGCAATGCCACCATGTTGAATAATGCTTTTTGTGTAGCCACAGGACGTCGTGTTATGACTCAAACTGTGCACAACAGCGTGCATGATGCGCAACTTCACTCCCGATGTGCATGGCGAGGTCCATCTTTGCAACTATGACACCATGCAGTGAGGTACAGATGGGCCCAACAACAAGCCAAATGGACCACTCTGGATTGGCATCACGTCCTCTTCATATTCCTTCAACCAGACAATCTGGTCAGGCTGAACTTCTTAGACAGAGTGTCCAGCAAATGCAGCAAGGTGGAGGTTCCCCGCTGTTTTGGGGTGGCATTATGTGGGGCCAACATACGCCACTGGTCACCATGGAGGGCGGTGTAATGGCTGTACGATACGTGAATGCCATCCTCCAAACAATGGTGCAACCATATCAGCAGCAGCATACTGGCGAGGCATCTGTCTTCATGGATGACAATTCGCGCCCCCCTCGTGCACATCTTGTGAATGACTTCTTTCTGGAAAACGACATCACTCGACTACAGTGGCCATCATGTTCTCCAGACATGAACCCTATCAAACATGCCTGGGATAGACTGAAAGGGCTGTTTATGGATGACATGACCCACCAGCCACTCTGAGGGATCTACTCTGAATCGCCATTGAGGAGTGGGACAATCTGTACCAACAGTGCCTTGATGAAGTTGTGGATAGTATGCTATGATGAATACAGGCATGCATCAATGCAAGAGGACGTCTTACCAGGTATTAGAGGTACCGGTGTGTACAGCAATTGGCACCACCACTTCTGAAGGTCTCGCCATATGGTGCTACAACATGCAATGTGTGGCTTTCATGAGCAATAAAGAGGGTGGAAATGATGTTTATGTTGATCTCTATTCCAATTTTCTGTACAGGTTCTGGAACTCTCAGAACCGAGGTGATGCAAAACTGTTTTTGATGTGCGTATAATCTATGTGAAACATTCCCAGTGTCTCCAGGCCTCATCCATGTATGCAACCTTCTTTCATGATTCTTAAACCAAGTGTTAATTATGATTAAGTTATGCTCTGTGCAAAATTCGACCAGGTGGCTTCCTCTTTCGTTCCTTACCCCCATTCCACACTCACCTATTACTTTTACTTCTCTTCCTTTCCCTACTATCGAATTCCAGTCCCCCCCCCCCCCCCCCCCCCCCCCCCCATGACTATTAAATTTTTGTCTCACTTCACTATCTGAATAATTTCTTTTATCTCACCATATGTTTCTTCAATCTCTCAGTCATCTGCAGAGCTAGTTGGCATATAAACTTTTACTACTGTGCTAGGCATGGGCTTTGTGTCTATCTTTGCTACAATAATGCATTCACAATGCTGTTCATAGTAGCTTACCTGTGGTCCTATTCTTTTATATGTTCACACTCCGATCCATAGAATGCCAGTTTTCTTTCTCCTGATAATGACATCCTTCTGAGTAGTCCCCGCCCGGAGATCCGAATGGGGGACTATTTTACCTCCGGAATATTTTACCCGAGAGGACGCCATCATCATTTAATCATACAGTAGAGCTGCATGTCCTCGGGAAAAACTACGGCTGTAGTTTCCCCTTGCTTTCAGCCGTTCGCAGTACCAGCACAGCAAGGCCATTTTGGTTAATGTTACAAGGCCAGATCAGTCAATCATCCAGACTGTTGCCCCTGCAGCTACTGAAAACGCTGCTGCCCCTCTTCAGGAACCACACGTTTGTCTGGCCTCTCAACAGATACCCCTCCGTCGTGGTTGTACCTAGTACCTAAGGTATGGCTATCTTATGGCTGCAGCATGCAAGCATCCCCAGCAACAGCAAGGTCCATGGTTCATGGGAGGAGGAAGTGCGAAATAAATTGTCAAACTAGTATACAAGTTGCTGGTTGCCAGCTAACGAAATATATTTCTAAGCAGAAATTTTTAAATATTGTTATGACCAACTTTTCTGGAAATGTGCAAACAAAATGTCAGCATCAGTTTGTATTCCTTGTGTTTCTGCAGTTTAGACACTATTTTACCCACAGTCGTCTTGTGTTTACTTTTTATGTCATCTTGTGTAATAGATGCATAGCAGACTGCTAGCACGACAAGGCACATCTGGACACAAGAATGTGCATGTTTACAAGTGTTCACGGCCAGCACATCTTGGCACAGTGTTACACCGTCCGGGTTATCTGGATACTTCCCACTAACACCAATCTATCCGAACTCCGGAGATGGGAACTTGCCCTCCAATATATCCTCTCTTCCCGTTATCCACCAGGCCTCAATCTCCGCTAATTTCAAGTTGCCGCCACTCATACCTCACCTGTCATTCAACAACATCTTTGCCTCTGCATTTCCGCCTCAACTGACATCTCTGCCCAAACTCTTTGCCTTTGAATATGTCTGCTTGTGTCTGTATATGTGTGGATGGATATGTGTGTGTGGGCGAGTGTATACCCATCCTTTTTTCCCCCTAAGGTAAGTCTTTCCGCTCCCAGGATTGGGATGACTCCTTACCCTCTCCCTTAAAACCCACATCCTTTTGTCTTTCCCTCTACTTCCCTCTTTCCTGATGAAGCAACCGTTGGTTGCGAAAGCTTGAATTTTGTGTGATGTTTGTGTTTGTTTGTGTGTCTATTGACCTGCCAGCGCTTTTGTTTGGTAAGTCACATCATCTTTGTTTTTAGATATATTTTTCCCACGTGGAATGTTTCCCTCGATATGTATACAGGGTGTTTCAAAAATGACCGGTATATTTGAAACGGCAATAAAAACTAAACGAGCAGCGATAGAAATACACCGTTTGTTGCAATATGCTTGGGACAACAGTACATTTTCAGGCAGACAAACTTTCGAAATTACAGTAGTTACAATTTTCAACAACAGATGGCGCTGCGGTCTGGTAAACTCTATAGTACGATATTTTCCACATATCCACCATGCGTAGCAATAATATGGCGTAGTTTCTGAATGAAATTACCCGAAACCTTTGACAATGTGTCTGGCGGAATGGCTTCACATGCAGATGAGATGTACTGCTTCAGCTGTTCAATTGTTTCTGGATTCTGGCGGTACACCTGGTCTTTCAAGTGTCCCCACAGAAAGAAGTCACAGGGATTCATGTCTGGCGAATAGGGAGGCCAATCCACGCCGCCTCCTGTATGTTTCGGATAGCCCAAAGCAATCACATGATCATCAAAATATTCATTCAGGAAATTAAAGACGTCGGCCGTGCGATGTGGCCGGGCACCATCTTGCATAAACCACGAGGTGTTCGCAGTGTCGTCTAAGGCAGTTTGTACCGCCACAAATTCACGAAGAATGTCCAGATAGCGTGATGCAGTAATCATTTCGGATCTGAAAAATGGGCCAATGATTCCTTTGGAAGAAATGGCGGCCCAGACCAGTACTTTTTGAGGATGCAGGGACGATGGGACTGCAACATGGGGCTTTTCGGTTCCCCATATGCGCCAGTTCTGTTTATTGACGAAGCCGTCCAGGTAAAAATAAGCTTTGTCAGTAAACCAAATGCTGCCCACATGCATATCGCCATCATCAATCCTGTGCACTATATCGTTAGCGAATGTCTCTCGTGCAGCAATGGTAGCGGCGCTGAGGGGTTGCCGCATTTGAATTTTGTATGGATAGAGGTGTAAACTCTGGCACATGAGACGATACGTGGACGTTGGCGTCATTTGGACCGCAGCTGCAACATGGCGAATGGAAACCCGAGGCCGCTGTTGGATCACCTGCTGCACTAGCTGCGCGTTGCCCTCTGTGGTTGCCGTACGCGGTCGCCCTACCTTTCCAGCACGTTCATCCGTCACGTTCCCAGTCCGTTGAAATTTTTCAAACAGATCCTTTATTGTATCACTTTTCGGTCCTTTGGTTACATTAAACCTCCGTTGAAAACTTCGTCTTGTTGCAACAACACTGTGTTCTAGGCGGTGGAATTCCAACACCAGAAAAATCCTCTGTTATAAGGAATAAACCATGTTGTCTACAGCACACTTGCACGTTGTGAACAGCACACGCTGACAGCAGAAAGACGACGTACAGAATGGCGCACCCACAGACTGCGTTGCCTTCTATATCTTTCACATCACTTGCAGCGCCATCTGTTGTTGAAAATTGTAACTACTGTAATTTCGAAAGTTTGTCCGCCTGAAAATGTACTGTTGTCCCAAGCATATTGCAACAAACGGTGTATTTCTATCGCTGCTCGTTTAGTTTTTATTGCCGTTTCAAATATACCGGTCATTTTTGAAACACCCTGTATATATATATGAGCTCAGCTGTCATCAAATTTAAACTATTTATTAAATTCTACTTCTGGCACTGATCACTGATATCAATAGTCACCTTCCTTGTGACTTATCTTCTACATCTACATTTATACTCTGCAAGCCACCCCATGGTGTGTGGCGGAGGGCACTTTATGTGTCACTGTGATTACCTCCCTTTCCCGTTCCAGTCATGTATGGTTCACAGGAAGAACGACTGCCGGGAAGCCTCCGTGCACGCTCGAATCTCTCTAATTTTAGATTCGTGATCTCCTCAGGAGGTATAAGTAGGGGGAAGCAATATATTTGATACCTCATCCAGAAATGTACCCTCTCAAAACCTGGATGCAGAGCACCTCTCTTGCAGAGTCTGCCACTTGAGTTTGGTAAACATTTCTGTAACGCTATCATGCTTGCCAAATAACCCTGTGACGAAACGTGCCACTCTTTTTTGGATTTTCTCTATCTCCTCTGTCAACCCGACCTGTTATGGATCCCACACTGATGAGCAATACTCAAGTATAGGTCGAACGAGTGTTTTGTAAGCCAACTCCTTTGTTGATGAACAACATTTTCTAAAGACTCTCCCAATGAATCTTAGCCTGCCACATGCCTTACCAACAATTAATTTTATATGATCATTCCACTTCAAATCGTTCCATATGCATACTCCCAGATATTTTACAGAAGTAACTGCTACCAGTGTTTGTTCCGCTATAATATAATCATACAATAAAGGATCCTTCTTTTTATGTATTTGCAATACATTACATTTGTCTATGTTAAGGGTCAGTTGCCACTCCCTGCACCAAGTGCCTATCTACTGCACATCTTCCTGCATTTCGCTGCAATTTTTCTAACACTGCAACTTCTCTGTATACTACAGCATCATCCGTGCAAAGCTGCATGGAACTTCCGACACTATCTACTAGGTCATTTATATATATTGTGAAAAGCAATGGTCCCATAACACTCCCCTGTGGCATGCCAGAGGTTACTTTAACGTCTGTAGACGTCTCTCCATTGAGAACAACATGTTGTGTTCTGTTTGCTAAAATCTCTTCAATCCAGCCACACAGCTGGTCTCATATTCTGTAGGCTCTTACTTTGTTTATCAGGAGACAGTGTGGAACTGTATCAAACGCCTTCCGGAAGTCAAGAAAAATGGCATCTACCTGGGAGCCTGTATCTAATACTTTCTGGGTCTCATGAATAAATAAAGCGAGTTGGGTCTCACATGATCGCTGTTTCCGGAATCCATGTTGATTCCTACAGAGTAGATTCTGGGTTTCCAGAAATAACATGATATGCGAGCAAAAAACATGTTCTAAAATTCTACAACAGACTGATGTCAGAGATATAGGTCTATAGTTTTGCACCTCTGCTCAACGGCCCTTCTTGAAAACTGGAACTACCTACGCTCTTTCCCAATCATTTGGAACCTTCCTTTCCTCTAGAGACTTGTGGTATACAGCTGTTAGAAGGGGGGTAAGTTCTTTCACATACTCTGTGTAAAATCGAATTGGTATCACATCAGGTCCAGTGGACTTTCCTCTGTTGAGTGATTTCAGTTGCTTTTCTATACCTTGGACACTTATTTCAATGTCAGCCATATTTTTGTTCATGCAAGGGTTTAGAGAAGGAACTGCAGTGCGGTCTTCCTCTGTGAAACAGCTTTGGAAAAAGGTGTTTAGTATTTCAGCTTTACATGTGTCATCCTCTGTATCAATGCCATTATCATCCCATCTGGATATGTTGTTTCAATCCACTTACTGATTTAACGTAAGACCAGAACTTCTGAGGATTTTCTGTCAAGTAGGTACATAGAATTTTACTTTCAAATTCACCTAACGCTTCACGCATATACCTCCTTATGCTAAATTTAACATCATTTAGCTTCTGTTTGTCTGGGAGGTTTTGGCTGCGTTTAAATTTGCAGTGAAGCTCTCTTTGCTTTCGCATTAGTTTCCTAACTTTGTTGTTGAACCACGGTGGGTTTTTCCTGTCCCTCACAGTTTTACTTGGCACTTACCTGTCTAAAATGCATTTTACGATTGCCTTGAAACACTCAACATCGTCAGTGTCGGAACACAAATTTTCATTTTGATCTGTTAGGTAGTCTGAAATCTGCCTCCTATTACTCTTGCTAAAGAGATAAACCTTCCTCCTTTTTTTATATATTCCTATTGACTTCCATATTCAGGGATGCTGCAATGGCCTTATGATCACTGATTTCCTGTTCTGCACTTACAGTGTCGAAAAGTTCAGGTCTGTTGGTTATCAGTAGGTCCAAGATGTTAGCTCCACAAGTCGGTTCTCTGTTTAATTGCTCGAGGTAACTTTCAGATAGTGCACTCAGTATAGTGTCACTCGATTCTCTGTCCCTACCACCCGTCCTAAACATCTGAGTGTTCCAGTCTATATCTGATAAATTGAAATCTCCATCTATGACTATAACATGCTGAGGAAATTTATGTTAAATGTATTCCACATTTTCTCTCAGTTGTTCTGCCACTAATGCTGCTGAGTCGGGAGGTCGGTAAAAGGAGCCAATTATTAACCTAGCTCAGTTGTTGAGTATAACCTCCATCCATAACAATACACAGGAACTATTCACTCCTATTTCACTACTGGATTAACTACTACTAACAGCGACAAACACGCCACCACCGGTTACATGCAATCTATCCTTTCTAAACACCGTCTGTTCCTTTGTAAAAATTTCGGCAGAATTTATCTCTGGCTCCAGCCAGCTTTCCGTACCAATAACTATTTCAGCTTTGGTGCTTTCTATCAGCGCTTGAAGTTCCGGTACTTTACCGATGTAGCTTCAACAATATCGATTGCTGCTCGGTCTCCGCATGTCCTGACTTTGCCCTGCACCCTTTGAGGCTGTTGCCCTTTCTGTACTTTCCCGAGGCCATCTAACCTAAAAAAACCGAACAGTCCACGTCACACAAACCCTGCCACCCGTGTAGCCGCATGCTGGGTGTAGTGGACTCCTGACCCATCCGGCGAAAACCAATACTCCACCACTCTACGGTGCAAGTCGAGGAATCTGCAGCCCACACAGTCACAGAACTGTCGCAGCCTCTGATTCAGACCTTCCACTCAGCTCTGTACCAAAGGTCCGCAGTCAGTCCTGTCAACGATGCTGCAGATGGTGAGCTCTGGTTTCATCCTCCTAGCAAGACTGGCAGTCTTCACCAAATCAGATAGCCGCTGGAAGTCAGAGGGATTTCCTCCGATCCATAGCGACACACATCATTCGTGCCAACATGAGTGACCACCTGCAGATGGGTATATATATATAATCAAAGATGATGAGACTTACCAAACAAAAGCGCTGGCAGGTTGATAGACACACAAACATACACACAAAATTCAAGCTTTCGCAACAAATGGTTGCTTCATCAGGAAAGAGGGAAGGAGAGGGAAAGACGAAAGGATGTGGGTTTTAAGGGAGAGGGTAAGGAGTCATTCCAATCCCGGGAGCGGAAAGACTTACCTTAGGGGGAAAAAAGGACAGGTATACACTCGCACACACACACATATCCACCCACACATATACAGACACAAGCAGACTTATTCAAAGGCAAAGAGTTTGGGCAGAGATATCAGTTGAGGCAGAAGTGCAGAGGCAAAGATGTTGTTGAATGAGAGGTGGGGTATGAGTGGCGGCAACTTGAAATTAGCGGAGATTGAGGCCTGGTGGATAACGGGAAGAGAGGATATATTGGAGGGCAAGTTCCCATCTCTGGAGGTGGTGTTAGTGGGAAGTATCCAGATAACCCGGACGATGTAACACTGTGCCAAGATGTGCTGGCCGTGCACCAAGGCATGTTTAGCCACAGGGTGATCCTCATTACCAACAAACACTGTCTGCCTGTGTCCGTTCATGCAAATGGACAGTTTGTTGCTGGTCATTCCCACATAGAAAGCTTCACAGTGTAGGCAGGTCAGTTGGTAAATCACGTGGGTGGTTTCACATGTGGCTCTGCCTTTGATCATGTACACCTTCCGGGTTACAGGACTGGAGTAGGTGGTGGTGGGAGGGTGCACGGGACAGGTTTGTAACTGGGGGTGGTTACAAGGATAGGAGCCAGAGGGTAGGGAAGATGGTTTGGGGATTTCATAGGGATGAACTAAGAGGTTACGAAGGTTAGGTGGACGGTGGAAAGACACTCTTGGTGGAGTGGGGAGGATTTAATGAAGGATGGATCTCATTTCAGGGCGGGATTTGAGGAAGTCGTATCCCTGCTGGAGAGCCACATTCAGAGTCTGATCCAGTCCCGGAAAGTATCCTGTCACAAGTGGGGCACTTTTGGGGTTCTTCTGTGGGAGGTTCTGGGTTTGAGGAGATGAGGAAGTGGCTCTGGTTATTTGCTTCTGTACCAGGTCGGGAGGGTAGTTGCCGGATGCGAAAGCTGTTTTCAGGTTGTTGGTGTAATGGTTAAGGGATCCGGACTGGAGCAGATTCGTTTGCTCCAGTCCGGAATTGTTATAGGAACGATATAACTGACAAGCTGTCAGATAACTGTCATGTGTGTGAAATAAGAATGTTTTCATGTAATGTAAATATTATTATGTCAATTTTTTGTACATGTTTTCTTTTGTTTTGTAACTATTCTTGTATTGAGATAGGAAGATTTCAATATGTCATTGAAAATTCAAATTTAAATGTATTAATTCTTACTCTGTCTTTTTGAATAATATGTTTTATTTGATGACAGTGGCTCCAGGGTTTTCTACTGAAATGTTTTAGTGTATGAAATGCTACATGTGTGAATTTAAAGTGAAATGAAATTGGTATATATGTAACACCTGTATGTAAATTTTTTTCCTTGGAATTATCCAGATTCATATTTAAAAATATTCATCAGTATAATTCAATTTGGGGGGGGGGGGGGGGATGTAACAAAGCAGGGTTGCCCACTGCTGTCCTGTTTTGGTTTTACATTCCTTCAGTAACTTAGTTAAGCAATGAACATTTATTTTTTTTCTTTTTCACTTCTCAGATTCCGACTACAGATTCTATGGCCTTCAGCCTCATAGTACAGAATTCAGAAATAGTTTAAATAAAATCCCCCTAGTAAAATCTATTATTTCAGTACATTCTAATGTCTATTCTGAAAGTAATGAGCTAATTAGTTTTATTGGAAATACATCCTATTAAAAGTTATGAACAATGACGTATACGTCATTGTCATTGAGCAATACATATTAAGTAAAACTCGAGTGAGCTAATAGATCGAATTCAGCTGTAAGACTGCATCCAAAAGAAAGCCTAAATTTTACTGATTCCAGCAAAGTGTTTAAATTAACCTAAAGTCTATTAGTTAAATAGATATTAAGACTTGAAATCTGTAGCCAGTATGACTTTCAGTGCCAATTGTGACCAAACTACTAAATAATTCCGAGATCTGTTTCAATACTTTTGCTACCTTTATTTTTCTACGTAAAATGACTCCAGTCTCAACTTTGTAAGTGCATTAATTAAGAATTAAGTAAATTTGAATATGTAAAAATTATTGTTCAAGAGGGCTGCCATGGTTATAAGTCGGGAATTCCCACTGCGGATGCATAACTTAGTTTTGCGTATTTCAATTGATACAGCTCACTCATGTTATTTAAGTAATAAAACCCAATAGTTAACTTCAAAACCAGTTAGAAAGGATCATTTTAACCCTGGGAAATTATTAACTATAATATATTAACAGAAATAGTCAAATATTCAAGCATCCGTCTATATAAGGTCCGAGCTGGTGCAGTACTCAGTTAGTTCTCGGTCAGATTCTCATGGAGCAAAAGTGCGGCAAGTCAGTTAATTTTTCCAGTCAGTACCAAAAACGGGTAATTGTGAACATTGTTAAAGACTGGAAGTTTTTGACCTACCTAATGTGACGATTAAGTGTGAGAGGCCTGGTCACATGAATATTGTGTGTGTGAGTGATAACAAATAAATCGCACTGTGGTCATCATAAATGTTCAACAATGAATACGGTCTTGACTTTTGATTTTGGAAAACTTAATATAGGATTCTGGTTTCTTAATTTCAGTGTGATTTAGGTGAGATGGACGCAGCTACCGGGAAGACAATATTGAACAAGCAAATTAAGGTAGGTCGGGAACACTGCACACTATCTACTGGGTGCGGAAATGTTTCAATACATCCGGTTGTGACGTGAACTTAAAGTGGCACTAATATAAGGAGTAGCCCGGCACACTACAAGTTGTGTTTCAAAGTAGCAAAAACTAAATCTGCTGTTGAGGAGTTGTCACCCAACACCGAAGGTAGGGTGCTGGGAAGGTTAAAAGTCCGTTGCAGAGCGGCTAAAAGTGGGCATTCCAGCAAGATGTGGATGACAGTCATATGTGAGCCACAGTGACACCGAGGTGGGTCCACACGATGGAGAAGGTAGCCACGTGTTAGCAATGTATGGCAATGTGGAGCCAGCACAGAACCACAGAGTTCCTGTGAGGGGCCTGCACAGAGGTCTTCCACACATTCGTGGACTCTTTAAAGGCACGCAGTTTGTTGTGTGTACTGAGATTATGAAATTCTGTCTCCCAAAGATGAAAAACCTTGCAGCACAATAATGACTGGAGGTCAGTTACAGGGGTGCCGATTTCTAGAAGTGGTTTCCGTGTAGCCTGTTTGGCTAGCCTGTCAGCAAGTTCATTTCCTGGGATTACGGCGTGGCCTGGGATCCACACAAACACCACGGAATGACTGGACCATTCCATGGCATAGATGGACTCCTGGACGGTCGCTACCAAAGGATGGCAGGGGTAGAGCTGGTCGATAGCTTGTAGGCTGCTCGACGAGTCAGTACAGAGAAGAAACAACTCGCCAGGGCATGAGCGGATGCGCTCAAGGGCAGGAGAAATGGCCGCCAGCTCTGCAGTGAAAACACTGCAGCAATCTGACAAGGAGTGCTGATCGATATGTCCTCCGTGAACATATGCGAAGCCAACACGACCATCAGCCGTCGAGCTGTCAGTGTAAACCACTTCACGATCCCGGTACATGTCTGCGGCTCGTGGTCTTGCGGTACCATACTCGCTTCCTGCGCACGGGGTCCCAGGTTCGATTCCCGGCGGGGTCAGGGATTTTCTCTGCCTCAAGATGACTGGCTGTTGTGTGTCTTTCATCATATTTTCATTCTCATTCACTCGCAAGTCGCCATAGCGGCGTTAAAGAACTTGTGGAGTGGCGGCCGAACGGCCCCATGAGGGGTCTCCCGGCCACCAATGCCATACACTCATTATTATTATTATTATTATTATTATTATTATTATTATTATTATTATTATTATCCCGGTACATGTCAAGAACTGAGCGGAACTCACAGCAGAGAGCTGCAGAGTTAACTGAGTCCTTAGGACCAAATGAAAGGTCCAGGCGAAGCTTTGGCCTAGGTGTACACAATGGAGGTGTACGTGAATGGACCTTGAGTACAGGTGGTAAAGGTGACGACTCCACTTCAGACAGAAGAGATCAGACGCGAACCACAATCTTGAGCCTTTACCTGGGCCTCCAATGCAGGAGATGAACTGCTGTGGCTGGGAAAAGGAGATGGTAATTTGGATGCTCAAGAGAACTATGAATGTGTACAACATAACTGACGAGCAAGTGTGTATGCCTAAACTTCAATGGAAGAATGCTGGTCACTGGACTATTCCTAAAAGCTCCTGTTGCCAGTCAAATGCCACAGTGATGCACTGGGTCGAGTAAATACAACGCTGTGGGCACCGCCGAACCATAAACCAGACTCCCATACTCGAGGCAGAATTGAAAAAGGGCTCTGTAGAACTGCAGCAGCATAGAGTAATCTGCACCCCAGTCGGTATTGCTGAGGCAGCGATGAGAGTTAAGGTGCTGCCAGAACTTCCACTTCAGCTGACAAAGATGAGGAAGCCACGTCAATCAGGTGTCGAAAACCAGTCCTAAGGATTGATATGTCTCCATTATAGTGGGTGGATTGTCATTAAGGTAATGTTATGGTTCTGGATGAACGGTACAATGCCGACATAAGTGCATGACACACAACTTTGCAGCTGACCACTGCTGGAAGCCATGGGCTAGAGCCCACGACTGCACCTTGTGGACGGCTCCCTGTAGGCGCCGCTTGGCAATGCCAGTACTGGAGGAGCAGTACGAAATTCAGAAGTCATCTGCATACAGAGAATGTGAGACCATCGGTCCGACAGCTGCTGCTAGACCATTAATGGCCACTAAAAATAGAGATACAATATAGAGCCCTGCGGGACCCCATTCTCCTGGATATGGGAGACCCCATTCTCCTGGATATGGGAGGCACCACCCTCCCAGGGGACACCGCCTAATAGTAGGCACCTTCAGTGCCGGTCAGGAGGGTTTGCATGCTTCGTTGAAGTTGAGAGCTATGCCAGCAGTAGTATAGCTACTGACAGGGTCACCCAAGCCAGATTGGTCTTGACAGAGGAGCCAGACAAAGCGTGTCCAACAACACAGGGCAGGGAAGGCTCTAGAAGTGTGGTGAAGTCAGCTCCCCTAGAGGAGTAAACCTCACACAAATCCTGGTCCTCCATGTTGGGGGTTGGGCATGGGGCTAATAACCCCATACTGTAAAAAAAAGAATATTACAGAAATTCAACAGAAGCCTCGGAAACTGGATGGAAAGCATGTATCACGACCTGGCAAAGGAAACGGGTAAAGGATCTAACAGTAGCATCGGAATGTGAGGGCAATGCTTCAGCATGGCAAAATGAAATAAATAGCCAGCGAAATTTTAATATTCAGATATGATATCGTAGGGCTACAGGAAATAAGATGGCAAGGGAATGGGCAGATAGATAAACCTGAGTACTCGTTGGTATATAGTGGACCAGAAGAAAGAACAGGCCAACTCAGAACAGGGTTTATAATAATTAGGCAAGTTAGGAAAAGCCTTCTAGAATTTGAACCCATAAATGAAAGGATGTGCAGACTCAGACTAAGAGGGCAATTTAGGAATATATCAATAGCAAATCACATGCACCAACAGAGGAAAAAGAGGATATAATTAAAGAACAGTTCTATGAAGACTTGGAAAAAGTATGCTGTGCGGAACCTAAATATGACCTGATGCTAGTAATAGGAGATTTTAATGCAAAAATAGGGAGGAATGAACATCCGTATGCAGTTTCTGGAAAACATTCACTACATGAAGAAAACAATGAGAATGGAGACTTACTATGCCAATTCGCAGCAGGAATTCGCAGAGGGAATGCTGCAGAGGAAATAATAGGCATAAGAAGGAATAGAAGAACCCAGGAATGGTTTGATGAAGATTGCAGGTAAGCAATAGAAAAAAAGAACAGGGCAAGAACAAAAGTGCTACAGAGAGAAACAAGAAATAATGTGGAACAATATAGAGAATTGAGGAGAAGAGCTAACGGACTGTGCAAGAGAAAGAAAAGAGAGTGGAATAAGAAGAAATTTCATAAACTAGAAGAATTAAAGGAACAGAGTGAAATAAGAAAGTTCTATCATGCTACAGGCAAAATGAAGAATAGATTCCAACCAAAATCAATGGCCTGTTCCAGCGAAGATGATAAGGGAGGAAGAACAGATAGTGGAAAGAAGTGCAAAGTATTTCAAAGATACACTAAGCACCTGCCTAGAAGATGAAGAGACAGCCGCACAGGAGGAAAGAGTGGAGCTGGAAGTAGACAATGAAACCTATGAGGCAAGAAAGCCAACACTCCAAGATGTCTCCCAGTCTGTGCACAAGTCAAGAAACAATTGAGTTCCTGCAGAAGACAGCAAAATTGCTGAATTAACAAAAACTGGTGGTGAGGCTGTAATAAAGGAACCGTACACATTAATATCGGAAATATGGGAAACAGAAATGATGTCACATAATTGGAATAATAATCCCTATTTATAAGAAAGGGGCAGAACAGCATATGAAAACTATAGAGGTATAACACTCCTAAGCACAGCTTATAAGATCTTCACAAATATATTAAACGAAAGGATACAGAAGTGTGCAAAAGGCATACTAGGGGAATATCAGTGTGGCTTTCAACCAGACAGAGGAACAACTGATCAAATATTTGTGATAAGACAAATGACGGAAAAATTCTATGAATATGATATAGATCTGCATTTCCTATTCATTGACTTCAAACAAGCCTTTGACAGCATAAATCGGCAAGAACTATACAGAGTACTGAAACAAGTTGGTATATGTGCTAAACTAATAAGACTAATCAAAATGACAATGACAGAGACAAGAGCAAAAGTAAAGGTCCTTAGCAAAATAAGGGTAAGCTTTGACTTTAAGAAAGGGGCTATTCAATATAGCCCTGCATAGTGTAGTAAATAAAATCAACAAAAGAGGCACCATATTTATGAAAACTAGCCACATATGTGCATACGCTGGTGACATTGCTATAGTAGGAAGAAATACCAATACACTCCTAGAAACATACCGGGCAATGGAAAAAGAAGCCTTAAAAATTGGCGTCATAGTAAATGAAAACAAAACAAAATACATGGTAATGTCACAATCTGAGACCAGAAGAACCCCTAAAAACCTAAACATCAATGGGAAATGCTTCAAAGGAGTGTGCTCTTTCAACTACTTGGGAGCCCCAATAACAAATGGTAACAGTATTGGAAAGCTACTGTATAAGGGAAAGAATACAAGCAGGAAACAGAGCTTACTTTGCAAATATGCAACTTTTCAAAAATAGCCTTGTTACAAGATAAACAAAACTGCTTATATATAATTCCCTAGTCTGCCCAGTTATCACATATGGGTCAGAGGTATGGACGTTGACAGAACACAAGAAAAATGCACTAAGAACCATTGAGCAGAAAATACTACGCAAAATATATGGGCCAATAAGGGATGAAGAAGGCTGGAGAATACGCTACAATGCCGAATTACAAGAGTTAATACAAGGCAGGGACATAGTAAAATTTGTTAAATCACAGCGAATACGATGGCTAGGACACTGGAGAGAATGGCAGAGGATAGAATTCTAAAGAAAATGATGAAAGGTGTGATCCAGTGAGCTAGGCGAACAGGGACACCTAGAAGAAGATGGATCGACAAGGTAATAATGGATCTCACCAGTATGGGAGTCTGGGGGTGGAAAAGAGCAGCAAATAACCGAGAAGTGTGAAGTAAGATTGTTGAAGAAGCCAAGGCTCACCAAAGGCTGTAGTGCTACTGAAGAAGAAGAAGAAGAAGATGGGAGGCACCAACTTGGACGTGGGAAAGTATGGAGTGATAGAAAATTTTGGATAAAAATCGGTAGCGGGCCCTGGAGACCCCACTCATATAATGTGGCAAGGATATCATGTCACCAGGTCATGTCGTAAGCTTTTTGTAAATAGAAAAAGCTGGCAACTAGGTGTTGGGATCTGGAAAAGGCTGATCAGATGGCCGACTCGAGGGAAACTAGATTATCGATGGTAGAGAGCCTGGTGTAAACTGCCCCGGCATGGAGCCAGTAGGCCACATGACTCCAGGACTCAACACAACCGCCGAATTACCATACATTCTAACAGCTTACAAAGAAAGTCGGTGAGGTTGATGGATCGATAGCTACCCATATTAAGCGGGTTTTTACAAGGTCTGCTCTCCCGTCATTGCAATGGATAGATGGCATCGCACCAGATCCGGTTGAAGATGACGAGGAGATGTTGCTTGTAGTCAGATGAGAGATGTTTAATCATCCGACTGTGGATCTGATCTGGCCCAGGAGCTGTGTCGGGGCAATGTGCAAGGATGCTGAGGAGCTCCCACTCTGTAAATGGAGCATTATAGGGTTCACTGTGACATTCAGTGAACGAGACAGCTTTCCTTTCCATCCGCTGTTTGAGGGTGGGAAATGCTGGAGGATAATTCTCTGACATGGAGGCTCGAGCATATTGCTCAGCAAAGTACTCAGCAATTGTGTTTGTGTCGGTAGATAACACGCCATTGGTGTTAATGCCAGTAACACATGTTGGGGTCTGGTACCCACAAACACGTCTGATCTTCATTCAGACTTGGGAAGGTGACATAAGGCACCTATTGGTCAAGACGTACCTTTCCCAACATGCTTGTTACCATCTTTTTATAAGCTGCCAAATACAGGCATGGAGCCATTTAAAAGCTATTACGTGCTCTAGGGAAGGGTGCCACTTATGTCACTATAGAGCTTGCCAATGCTCTTTAATGGCCACGGGTATTTCCGGCGACCACCAAGGTATTGACTTTCACTGGGGGCACCCTAAAGAACAAGGGATCATGTTTTCTGCCACAAAAATGAGCATTCCCGTGACCTGCTCAACTACCACATCGATGGTACCATGTGGGGAGATTCAATGGTAACAACAGAGATGAAAGCTTCCAAGTCTGCCTCGTTTAAAGCCCATCTTGGTAGACGTCCAGGGGAAAGGTGCTGGGGGAGCAACAGGACGATGGGAAAATGGTCACTACCACAAAAGTCAACGTGGGCTCTCCAGTGGGCAGATGGGAGAAGTCCTGGGCTGAAGAGGGATAAATCAATGACTGAGTAAGTGCCATGAGCCACACTGAAATGTGTGCGGGCCCCAGTATTTAAGAGGCAGAGGTCGAGTTGAGACAGGAAAGTTTCGGCATCTCTAACTTGGCCAGGAAGCACAGTGCTGCCCCACAAGGGGTTATGGGCGTTAAATCTCCCAAAAGTAGGAAAGGCTTAGGGAGTTGATGAACCAGTGCAGCTAATGTCTTCAGGGGTACTACACCATCTGGAGGAAGATATACATTGCAGTCATTTATTTCCTGCATCATCCTTATCCTGACAGTCACAGCTTCAAGAGGAGTTTGAAGACGCACTGAGTTCAGGACATAGACACAAACTCCGTCTGACACACTATTATGGTCGCTACAGTTCTTGTAATATCCCCTATAGCCACAAAATGCAGGGGTTCACATTGTTGGCAACCAGGTTTCCTGGAGGGCTATGCAGAAAGCAGGTGTAAGGCTTAACGAATGCCGTAGCTCAGCCAGGTGGTGGAAAATAACGCAGCAATTCCACTGGAGGATGGCATTATCCTGAGGCTGGGAAGGCACAAAGCATGCAAGGAGGCAGGTTACACCTCAGAGTCATCTGCTGCCACCGATTGAGTATTTGTATCAATTCCTATTGTGGATGAGGCATCAGTGAGATTCGGGTCCTCAGGGGACGCTGAGATCTCTGCCTCATCTGCAGGTGCAGAACTGGCAGGGAGTGGTGGTGTTGGGGCCACCAGAGGATCCTTTTCTTAGCAGACTTCTTTGCTTGCTTGCCCTCTTGCTCCCAAAGCAGGTACTTTGGGAGCAATGAAAGGAGATTTTCCCCCTACCACCAAGGGGGCAGATGTATTCTGGAAGCCTGGAGGGCCGACTGTTCATGGCACAAAGTGTGGTACGACTGGTACTTGTAATGGAGATGGTAATATAGCTACAGCGTATGTGGACGTCAACCGATTGGGGTGTAATTGTTTAAATTTACGTTTAGCCTCTTGGTAAGTCAACCGGTCCAGGGGCTTGTACTCGGTGATTTTCCACTTCTTTTGGAGTACTGTGCAGTCTGGTGAGCAGGGGGAGTGCTGCTCTCCACAGCTGATAATAGTGGGAGTAGGCGCACAGGGAGTATCTGGATGCAGTGGACGTCCGCAGTCTCGACATGTGGTGTCGGAAGGGCAGCGGAAGACATGTGCCCGAATTTCCAGCACTTAAAGCATCGCATAGGGGGAGGGATGTACAGTTTAACATAACAGCGGTAAATCATCATCTTGACATTTTCAGGCAATGTATCACACTCAAAGGCCAAGATGAAGGCACCGGTAGCAACCCTGTTGTCTTTGGCTCCCCTGTAAACGCGCTGGATGAAATGAAGACCCCACCGTTCTAGATTGGCACAGAGCTCGTCGTCAGACTGCAAGAGAGGTCATGATGGAAAATAATTGCCTAGACAATGTTGAGGCTTTTATGGGGAATGACAGAAACAGGAATATCACCCAACTGGTTACAAGTGAGTGATGCCCGGAACTGGGTTAGGGATGCTGTCTGAATCAAGACTTCTCATCTTGGACAGCGCTGTCACTTCCCCAAACTTATTCTCAAGGTGTTCAACAAAAAATTGAGGCTTCATAGGTAGAAAGTAGACCCCATCCAGTCTGTTACAGACTAAATACAGAGGCGAATATGGCTCTCTTCCTTCTGTAGCCCTACATTCCTCCCATGGTGTAGTGAGGGAGGGAAACGATTTAGGGTCACATCTGTCAGCATTGAACTCAATCTTGCCCTTCTTTGAGACTCCTGGCACTGTACGGTCACCAGAAAGAGATCAGTTAGTCCACTTCATTGTGGGTCATCCACCCTGATGCCACCCACTCCGATCAGGGGCTCTCCCACAGATACCACCCAGCCACAGCAAAGGCCATCTGGCATGATGGCTGTTGCCAGAAGTCCTGATGCCCCAGGAAGACAGGCATCTACTCCTCAGCATACATGGGGAGTTTACAGCTCAGGCATCAGCAGTGCGAACCCTATGTTGTCTGGGGGCTACAACCAAATGGGTGCATGATGGCCCCACCACAACAGACTGACTACGTTGCTGGATACTGGGTGCACACAAAGCCAATACTGTCATGGGGGCAAAAGAGAACAGGAAACAATGGAAGAAGATGACATACCCCGGAAAAGTGTCCTCGCCCAAATAGTTGAATTGCAGGTGGAGATACAAAGCCGTGACAAGAGATTTAGGAGATCAAATTTAATGGCACTATGGATAACTCATGCACCACGTAAGGTGTCCTGCCCCATATGTCCCACAATTCTGTAGAATTTGGAAAGTGGCCAGTCAAACCATAAAATGGGACCTGAACTTATAGTGCAGAAAAGTGTGAGACTCCTTTTAGTCACATCTTACAACAGGCAGGGGTAGCTCAGGCCTATTCTAACCCCCAGACCCGCAGGAGGATACAGCTGTGGAGGCAGAGGGTATGGAGGTACAGGTTTTCTGGTTGAAAATCCTCATAAGACTGCCGTATTGAAGTTTAAGCCTGCTGGTGAAAGAATCTGTGTATTACGAATGAAAGCCCGCTTCTATGTACATATGCTCCAACAGAAGATGCAAAGCTGGCAGAGAAGGATATATTCTATGAGCAACTGGAACAGGAAATAGGAAGGGTGGTGAAGCATGATGTTAAGGTAGTTATGGGGGACTTCAATGCTCAAGTAGGAAGAGAAATTGCATACAGGGAAGCAGCTGGTAAGGAGAGTCTGCATGAAGTTTCTAATGACAATGGTATCAGAGTAATTGATTTTGTCATGGGTAATAACATGATTATTAATAGCACATGGATGCAAAGTAAGAATATATGGAAAGTGCTCACTACATGGGATCATAAAAAATCAGATTTATGACATAGATAGATGACATGCTTCAGATGTATTAGAAGTGGAAAGTTGTTGTGGTGCAGATGGAGACAGCAATCACTATTTGGTAAGAATCAAATACAGACAGAGGATAGTCAGTTACAGACAGACCAAGAAAACTAATGTGCCAAAGTTTGATGACGCTAAGTTAAGAAATGACGAAAATACAGCACAACAGTATGAAACTATTTTGACAAGTACACTCATTGAAGTCGAACATTTGGCAGGAGAGGGTATTGAAAAAAGACAGAACACAGTCGAAGGTATAACACAGGAGACAGCTGAAACTGTATTGGGTGGAAAGAAGCAATTCACAATCCAGGTCTGGTTTGATGAAGAGTGTAGGAGGAAGACAGAAGAAAGGAATGAGGCAAGAAAAAGAATGCTGCAGAGGACAACAAGAATTACCATAGTAGAATATCAGGATGAAAGAAAGGAAGCAGATAAGGAATGTAGGAGGAAAAAGACAGAATTTGAAAAATGGTGGATTGATGATTTAGAAGAGAGAAAGACTGATCAGGGAAAAAGGAAATTCTATATGCGGGTGAAAGATATAAAGAAAGGAGTCCAACCCAGAGCACTTTTCTGTAAATATAAGGAGGGAAATCTGATTGGAAAAAAACATCAGATTTCAGACAGATGGGTGGAGTATTTTTGTGAACTATTGAATACAGAATCAGAACATGAAGATAAAGTTGACTCTGCTACGGTAGATGAGGTGGAGCAGGAAGCAAACAGAGAAGAAGAGTACCAGGAAACTACACAGGAACCTACACTGGAAGAAGTTAAAGCTAGTATCAAGACTCTTAAAAACAATAAACCCCAGGGAGAAGACAATATTACAATGGAAATGATAACATATAGTGCAGAAAAACTATTAAGGGTTTCGCGTGAGATTGTAGTGGAAATATGGCAGAATGAAAATATGCTGGAACAGAGGAATACAGCTATACTATGCCCTATTCATTAGAAACATGACAAAGCTGACTGTACAAATTATAGGGGAATGGCACTGTTCTGTATAGTATATAAAGTGGAATACAGCTATACTATGCCCTATACATAAGAAACATGACAAAGCTAACTGCACAAATCATACAGGGATTGCACTGCTCTGTATAGTATATACAATATTAGGCAAAATCATGGCGGGATGACTCATAACATATGTAGAAGAGTATGTAGGAGACTACCACTGTGGTTTCAGAACTAATAGATCCACTACAGATCAGATTTTTACCATCAGACAGATCCTTGAAAAATGTTATGAGTACAACATTGATGTCCACCAGCAGATCATTGATTTCAAACAAGCCTATGATAATATCAAAAGGGATCAACTCTGGGAGGCAATGCAAGATGCAGTAGTACCCAATAAACTAAGACTGGTCCAAATGGCCTTGAGAAGAACAGTATGTAAAGTAAAGGTTGAGGGCACTTTATCAATGGCATTTGAAGTTAATCGCAGATTGCGACAGGGTGATGTGCTCTCCACTATTCTGTTTAATGTTGCCTTGGAGAGAGTAATGTGAAAAACACAAAGTGACAACACTAGGGAACACTGTTTAATAGAGTGATGCAGGCTCTTTCATATGCAGATGATACTGATTTGTTAGCCAGGAGGAAACAGAACCTGGAAGAAATGCTTGAAAAAATAGAAAGATATGGAGCAGAGATGGGGCTGATAATTAATCAGTCAAAGACACAGTATATGTTAAAATCTAGGAAAAGGTATAGTGAAGGAGAAAAATGCACGACTTTGAACAGGAAAGAATTTGAAAGCTGTAGGACTTTAAATATCTTGAGTCACTGGTAACTGAGAATAAAGATATGAGAGAAGAAATACGTGCAAGGATTACAGCTGGTAACAGGAGCTACTTCACACTGATTAAAGTATTTAAAGCAAGAAGCCTTATTAGGAATCTGAAGCTGAGAGTATATCTTAAAGTAGTGAGACCTGTGGTGATGTGCGGTTCAGAGACTTGCACAGTGATGCAAAATGATGAGAAGTTGTTGCAGAATGGCAAAGGGAGATACTTATGAAAATCTTAGGGCCAGTGAATGATAGGGGTTTTTGGAAAATCAGAACTAATAAGATTAGAGAGTTGTACAACAAACCACATATCATGACAGAAATAAAGTGTAATAGACTATGTTGGTTGGGAATGTAGAAAGAATGGTGGAGAGCAGCACAGTCAAGAAAGTTTCACGGGAAAACCAGATGGACACCTTATGTGGGACAGATTGAGGACCAGATGGCTACACAACATGGAGGAGGACCTGAGAAGAATGGAAGATGCAGAGGCAAGGCAGCCAGCAGAAAAGAGTGGGCGGAGATTGTCCAAGAGGCCAAGGCCCTACATGGGCTGCAGCACCAAACAGTAAGTAAGTAAGCCTCTTATCCTCAACTAATTATGCACAGACACATTTTAGCGAATATAATTCCAGAAATGTGTATTCTCTAAAGTGTCTTTTATTCATTATGGACGTGCAGAAGTTTTGTGTGTTTGAATGCTTTTGTGACATCTTTTACCTGACACAATGTCAATATGAAGTTTGGGAAGAGATCGGCTGAATGAGAGTATGAAGTGATATGCATTGCTACTACCTATATGTTTGAAAACTAGGGCCTAGTGACGTGAATCCTATTACAAAAGTATTTCTCAATGGTCCCTAATTATTGTGTTTAATTGCAGAGGTTAGAATCATCCCAGGAGAGTGGACTATTAACAACTATTGCCAGCAGTTTTATCATATTTGTTCCTGCAAGAAGCCATCATTGATTTAAAGCCTAAAAAGTCTCATATCTACTGTGGAATATTAACTACGAGGAATATTTTCAATACAGCATGTGTGTCTAGTGGTGTGGAAAGCAGAGAAAAGAAAAAAATCTGTTACAACTTAATATGTAATCAAACCTCTGGCCTTTCATATAAAAAGTCTATAGGATAACCACTCAGAGTCAGTAGAGGCTAGCACAAATGATTTGATTTGATTTATTTATTCATCCATGTATCATCTCACAATGACAAAGGATTTGTCATCATAATACAATGAAAATAGGTAGTTCAAAATGTACATAAACATAGAAAAAATTAAGCACATTTTTATGACCACAGGGCAGGTGGTTGCCTGTGACCTCGCTTAAGGAACCATGCCAGCATTTGCCTGTAATGTTTTAGGATAAGCACAGAAAACATAAATAAGGAAGGCCACATAGGGCAAATTCTATCCTACCAAATAGGATAAACTGCCGCATTTGGCTGGTCCCTGCTGTACAATGTTCTTTGATTTACACACAACATGCACCAGGTAATTTATAACATGAAACATCACTGCAGACACTAGGGACAATGGCTATCGACTCCTGGACCATGAAAATGTTTCTGTTCTGTATTAGTAGCTAAGAACAACATATCTTATTTGCAGAAAAGCTTTTGTGTCTCCTTGGAAATGATCTAGAATACTGACAGGACAGCGTTTGCATACTATTTCAAGTTATAATTGGTATAGTCCATATCAGTTCAGGCAGGCTGGGAAAAAATCTTACCTTCATAGTCTCAGTTGTTAAAACGAAGGACTAAGCAAGGAACATGTATTTCTTTTTTTTTTTTTTTTTGTTTAATCCAAAAAAATTTATCCTCTGAGATACAGCCCTCCAAAGATGAGACTGCACATACCATTTTGAAGATGCGAATTTTGGAAAAAATTTTAAAATGCTGTCTCTCTGGAACAGCTCTAGATATTTTGTCGTTGTTTTTTTTTTATTTGAAAGATAATTGCTTTATGATTACAAAGAAATCCTCCATTTGGACTTATCTGTCAAAGTTGTTTTACTATAGCTTTCTGAACTTTTTTTATAATTTATGGCATTGTGTCCGTCCTTCAGCTGGAAACCTATATCCAGCAGCTGGTCCATGTGGTAGCATAAAATTAACGACAATTTCGTTTAACTCATAACTGGTGCCTATAATCTCTGCAATCCACCAGTCACAGTCATACACACACGCCACAAACATCCCCCTTCTCAGGTTCTGAATCTGAATATTAACCTGCTGTTGGCCAAACGATTGAAATTTCTTCTTTCTTGCTCTTTAAAGTGCATGTGATATGAGTTTGCCCATCACTTTGAGTCCAAAACTGTGACTTCCAAATTCCTTTCACAGATTTCAAACTCTCGTAAAATACTCAGCATTCTGAATTGCAGCTGTATTTGGTCTGGAAATATTATGTGTTGTAGCTTGGTGCTTCAGCAGAGCACCTACACCATCACAAGGCCCCTTCCCGTGAAAGTAGCACTGTATACCCAGTCACTTGGCACAATCCAAACAGCTGGTAACGATTTTTAAAATGACTAGGAGCACCATAAAAAAAAAAAAAAAAAAAAAAAAAAAAAAAAAAAAAAAAAATCTTCTCTCCTCATTTGCAGTTGAAGAATTTTGTGCATTGCTGCAAAACATGTGCTGAGTCAAGTCCTGTGTCATCACTTATAACTGCGACACTTGTGGTCTTGTTTTGAAAATGTGTCACTCCTGTAAAAATTGAAACCTGGTCATTACTCCATCGATACCCTTGTACTTCTTGTGGGAGAATTACAGACCAGTTCTCAGCAGAATCACAAGGACACACTAAATGTAGTTCTCCAGCCTGTACACACCTTTTCACTTCTGCAGTGTGTTGTTGTTGCAATTTCTTCAGATGTTGGTGTGTTACTGGGTTCACTGACCATTTACCAAGTTCATCAATGAAACATTTTTCTTAATTAGTTTATTTTCCTCCCATGTTGCACATGTAATTTCTGCAGGGTTATCTGCTACATCTTCCAGGCCAAGTGTCTGTAGAGACAGTCCTCCCTTTCCAGGGCAATCACCACATTCTTGAAACAAACAAGACTCTCGCTTTATGTCACAGACTGCTAATAACTTCACACGCCCAACCAAGATGTCATACGTCACGTGCTCCAGTAAGTTCTTCAAAGTTACTACACAAAGTTCAAAATTTGTGCAGGACACACATAAGCAGATATCTCTAGGTGGGTGTGGAACCACCCACTCAGGTCATAGTACATAAAATTTTGGCCTTCCAAAATATGAAATTGTACAGTTGCTCTTATAAATTGCAAAAGTTTCTTTAATCCTGCAAGTCATGTACCTCTTCACTTTCACAACTTTTTCACCTTAAAATGTTACAGTTACAGTGTCCTTTTTGTTGGCACTCTGGCAAGAACAGTCCCATTTATCTTCGAGATAAAATGACTGCACTATTTGAACTTGAGCTGCTTCCACAGTATGACCATACTAGGGATCCTGTCTTCCAAAGACTCCTTTTACAGACCTCACATTTCTTGATTTGTCTGTCATGTACTTTGATACTAATGGAACATGGTTAAAAATTGTTTTCTTTGAAAATGTCTCTGGAATAACAGTTAAAAATTGCTCCTTTTCATTGTAGGATACACAATATTCAACAGCTGAATTGATATTTGTGAAAAATTCCTGGCAATAGGTGCAAGAGTGTTTTGGTTCATTTTCTTCTGAAGATAGAACTTCTACTTTGAAGAGTGTGGTCAGTCTTGCTGTAGTGTATTCATCTATAGCTTCAGTAATTTCTCTGCTCTTTCTTTATGCACAGAACTTATAACTCAACTTCACTGACCATGGCTTCTTAACAGGACTAGCACCCACCTCTGTAGTTGACTGGTTCAGGATATTTAATTCTTCCTCTATTGATGCAAAATCCGCATCATCTGCACCGTGGGAGGCTTCACCTTGTTCAGATACTATCATTGTTGTTATCCTGTCAAAACATTTAGAACACAAAAAGTCGTCACTGGAAACATCTTCACTTTGAAACAGAGTCTTCAAATGAGAACACTTATTCCCAATCTTAACAAAGTCTCTGTTTTTTTTTTTTTTATTATTGTCTTATGTATAACTCATTTTATGGCTATGCAAATAGTCAGCACACTTCACTCTCCTGTGGCCCTAGTCAGCAGACATTTCAAACAATTCTTTTCACAAAATACACTGCAACTGTGTCAACTGGCAAATTCCTCACAAAAACACAGAACTCATTGGATGGTATCAGATTTCTTAGAAGCCTCTTCAGTAAACAAATTATCATTGAACAACTACAACACAGAAACCTGCAATGAACAACCACAACAAAGAAACTGACAAGAAACTTCAACAAAGTGTAAAAAATATCTGCAATAATGAAAGTGAAAACAAATAACTGCAACAAAGAAAGTGATAAGAAATAACTGCAACAAAGACAATAGAAATAAACATTGCAACAAAGAAATTAATAAGAAACAACTTCAGTGAAGACATACATTACCCTTGACAGTTACAAAAAATTGTTTTTTAAAATAAAACCTGTCCAACTTGAAAGTGGAAGCTCTCTTTTACAGAGAATATAGTACTACATTGAACCAATCAACAGAAAAAAATCTAACTTTTCTGGATTGCCATTTTTGAAAAACAAATTTTTACTACGAATTACAAAAAAATTCAAAAGGTAACAGGACCAAGTACTTTGACAAATATGTCCAAATGGAGGATACCATTCTAATCATAAAGCAATCATCTTTCAAATAAACTAGAGCTGTTACAGAGATACAGAATTTTAAAATTTTTTCCAAAATTCATATCTTCAAAATGGTGTTTGCAATGTCTTCTTTGGAGGTCTTTATCTTGGGGCAGGAACTTTTTTGGAGAAAACAAAAAAATATGCGTTTCTTACTTATTCCTGGATTTTAACATATGCTAAATTCACTAATATCTGGGAATATGAAGGTAACCCTCCTACCTAAAGTGAATCAGATTATGTCATTTTAGATTAGATTACATTAGTACTTGTTCCACAGATCATGAATACGACACTTCTTAATGATGTGGAATGTGTCAGGCTAATAGAAGGTGTCAATACAAGATATTACATTACACAAAATATTACATCATACTCAATATTTTTAATTTTTTTAAAAAATTTTTATTTACTTTTTTCCCCCCATTCCTGCATGTTCTCATCATAGTCTGCAAAAATTGTTGTACATCATTCACTTTGAATCCGGCTGCAATTTACCACTGCCAATTTTTGTGGCAAGTGCTTACACACCACCCCTCCCCCTCAAAAAAAAAAAAAAAAAAAAAAAAAAAAAAAAAAAAAAAAATAAAATAATAATAATAATAATAATAATAATAATAATAATAAAGGTTCAGCAATCTAAATTAGGACCAACAAATCAGGATGAGAAAATTTACATTGTTCATTATTCATGTTGATTTGTTATTAATTTTTTACTGCCAGTATTGATAAATGCTTTTGAAATCCATCAAACAACTGCTTTGTGAGTACTTACCTCTATTCCATTTAGGTTTTCCTTTTGAGTTGAGAAAGTAAGCCACTCTTTTGAATGCTCCAAGTTCAATGCAGAATAACAAAGTAAAGAAAATAAAACCACCTCCTATGAGGAAAACAATGTTTCGTGCAATTCCAGGGTATTCCCAACCGTAGATATTTTCTGTCCATTCAATACAGCTAGAAGCTGGACACTGACCAGTATCTGAAAACATATATTTGATTAGATATTCCAACGATATAATTATCCCCATGAAAATCACAATCAATGCCTATCAGATGCAAGACATAGTTACAAAGTGTTTAAGTAAAGCATTATATCTAAAAACAAATATGACGTAACTTACCAAACGAAAGCATTGGTATGTTGATAGAGACACTAACAAACACAAACACACACACAAAATTCAAGCTTTTGCAACCCACAGTTCCTTCATCAGGAAAGAGGGTAAGGAGTCATTCCAATCCTGGGAGCAGAAAGACTTACCTTAGGGGGAAACAGGGACAAGTACACACTCGCGCACACACACACATGCATATATCCATCTGCACATTTACAGACACAAGCAGACATGGTCTTTACCTTAGGGGGAAACAGGGACAGGTATACACTCACGCACACACACACGTGCATATATCGATCCGCACATATACAGACACAAGTAGACATGGCCTTTACATATGTCTGCTTGTGTCTGTATATGTGCGGATGGATATGTGTGTGTGTTCGAGTGTATACCTGTCCTTTTTTCCCCCTAAGGTAAGTATTTCCGCCCCCGGGATTGGAATGACTCCTTACCCTCTCCCTTAAAACCCACATCCTTTCATCTTTCCCTCTCCTTCCCTCTTTCCTGATGAAGCAACGGTGGGTTCCGAAAGCTTGAATTTTGTGTGTGTGTTTGTTAGTGTCTCTATCAACATACCAACACTTTCGTTTGGTAAGTTACATCATCTTTGTTTTTAGATATATTTTTCCCATGTGGAATTTTTCCCTCTATTATATTCATATAAGTAAAACATTAGAATTATGTGGAATTTACATCCCTGAGGCCAAACATTCTAATAAATTGTAGGAGTGGCTCTTCAGCAACCCACTCAACCTACACAATATCCTGGCCCATCCGTATGCCACACACATTCCTAAGCCCTTGTCACAGGGGTTACATCCCTGTGGAAAACCCTGGTGCAAGAACTGCCCATTTCGACTACCTATAACATGCTGCTGTAGTCCTGTTATGGGCTTATCCTACCCCATTAGAGGCTGGGACATCTGTGACAGCATGCTTGTCATATAAAAGCTGTGCTGCAATTTCTGCATAGTATTTTATGTGGGCACAAACAGCAGCCACCGGTTCTCCAGAACAAAAGGCCATCGTCAAGCTGTAGCATAGAACACAGTCAATTATTCGGTTTCAAAACACACTACTGAACACGACCCACTCGAGTTCAAGCAATATAGATCCTTCAACTCATCACCAGCTTTTCTGAAGTGTGCAGATGAGCGTTGTTTTTGCAACATCCTTCACTTTCATAATTGTCCTGGCATCAGTCTCTGCTAAGCCACTGCACCTACACTCTCTCCCAACAGTTTCCCCTTCTCTTTCTCTGGCCTCTTATCCCTTCCCCGCCCATGCCTTCGTACAACCCTCACAAAATCACTGGCCCCGGTGCTCGTGTGTCACGTTCCTACACCTTACACCTGCTCCCTCTCCCTCCTGCACACCTACTCAAAGCTGTCTCCTGCTTCCTGCTCTTTCTCCCTCAAGCCTCCCCCCGCCCCCCCCCCCCCCCCAACCCGCCCTCTGAACTCAACCCCTCACACCAGTCCACTTGCAGGAATGCAGTCCTGGCACTGTGTGTTTTGCCCATACAATGTAGATGCACAAGTCCTGTTTCATCCAAAAAGTAACACAGTTTTCAAATCTGTTTTGTGTGCATGTTGGTGATTCAATGCTTCTACTATTCAGTGAGTGGCCTCCTTTACTCCTAAGTTATTTACGCTGTGCCAGAACTTTCCTCAGAATAATTAGAAATTGATTTTTATAACAAGTGACAAGTGCCAGCAAGAAAAGAAGGGATTTTAGGATTTAACATCAAATTGTCATTGGAACATATCCTGAATGGCTGAAATTGCTGAAGTTACACATCTATGTTGGAAACCAGACTTTTTCTTTTTAGAAAAAAAGAGAATTCAGAACAGATAAAAAGATACCACCAACATCACATCCAATTTTTCTTTAATGCTTCTTAACTAAACGAATACAACTAATGCACTGACGAAAAAAATTGCAACACCAAGAAGGAGTCGTGCGGTATAAATGAAAGTCGGTAGGCACATTTCTGCAACTGAAAGATGATACCTATTCAAATTTCACACCAGTTGCACGAGGGTGGCACTAGTAGAGCCACTATGAAGCTGCAAATCAGGTTTGCATAGTCACATGCTGTAACAATAGTTAGCATCAAGTTCCTTTGAGATTGGATGTGGCGAGTTGATGTTTGTGAAGGATTCCTTCAAGGTGACACAGATGTCATTATAAATACCTCACTGAGTTTGAATGAAGTCACGTAATAGGGCTACGAGAAGCCGGACGTTCCTTCCACGATATTGCAGAAAGACTTGGCAGGACTGTAGTCCCTGTACACAATTGCTGGCAGCAGTGGTCAAGAGAATGTGTGGGTACAAGAAGACAGAAGACTGGGCTCCGGACAGCCGTGTGCCACTACCGAGAGAAGAGAGCATACAGCTCTGACACACCGTACTGCATCTGCTGCAGCAATCTGGGCAGCAGTTGGCACCACTGTGACACAATGGACTGATACAAATTGGTTACTTCGAGCACAGCTCCGAGCTGTTGAGTTAGAGCTCATTTGAGAGCACAGTGGAGGTCTATTGTGCTTTCCGATGGAAGCTGTTTCTGGCTCAGTGCCAGTGATGGCCGTATGTCGGTTAGGAGCAGGCCAGTTCAGTGCGTCCAACTGACCTGTCTGCACGCTGAACCCACTGGAGCTACACCTGGAGTTACGGTCTGTGGAGCGAGTCCGTATGACAGCAGGAGTACTCTCACTGTTATCCCGTGCATCCCGAGTTCAAATTTGTACGTCAACCCGGTGATTCGACCTGTTGTGCCGACATTCGCGAACACCATTCCGGAGGGTGTTTTCCGACAGAATAACATTCACCCGCATATTGCTCTTGTAACCCGACAGGCTCTGTAGAGTGTCGACATGTCGCCTTCACCTGTTCGATCACCAGGTCTGTCTCCCGTTGGGCACGTACGGGACGCTGTGGGATGACAGCTCCGGTGTCGTCCACAGACAGCGTTAATCTTCCCTATATTGGCTGACCAGCTGCAACAGACACAGAACTCCATCCCATGAACTGACACCTGGCACTCGTACAATAGAATGTGTGCACGTCTGCATTCGACATTCTGGCAGTTACGCCAGTTAATAAAGTATCGGCATTTCACATTTGCGATGGCTCATTTTGCACTTACATTAACCTGAGATCTTGCAATGTTATTTACTTACATATGTTCCATAGATAAATGTTTCCCAAATTTCATGACTCTACATTAATTACTTTTTGGTGTTCTGAATTTTTTTCCGTCAGTGTGTGTTGTTGATGTCATAGTTTAGTTTTCGAAAAGGTCAAAACTGAGACACTATTTCCACATTTGATTAGACTGCACCAATACTTAATTCATCAGAGAACAAGTAATAGGATTCGTATACGTTCTGTTAGCTGTTAAAGTTGTTTAAATGTACAAATCACATTTTTAAGGTAAACTAAAATATTATGATATGACAGGAAATACCACAAAATGCTCAATACTTCTGTATGTGATTTTCATAATATTTTAAATATATGCTGAATGAAAATGTCTAACAAGTTCTGAACTGCATGTAGCATGTTCTTTTGAATTTAAACAATGGTAAATCCATGATGGAACGTAACAATATTATTATTATGAAAGAGGTATTTTAGCAGAGATGCTGAGTCACAGATAGGCACAACAAAAAGACTGTCACAATATAAGCTTTCGGCAAACAAGGCTGAAGTAGTGTGTGTGAGTTGCATGCATTTGTGTGTGTGTGTGTGTGTGTGTGTGTGTGTGTGTGTGTGTGTGTGTGGTCATTTTTGACAAACGCCTTGTTGGCCAAGAGCTTAATTGTGAGAGTCTTTTTGTTGTGCCTGTCTGTGACTCAGCATCTAAGCTATATGGTGAGTAGCAACTTTCCTACTCATAATATTGTTACATTCCATCATGGATAAAATATTATGAAAATCATGTATAGAAAAGGTTGTCAGTATCAAATTCAGGCATTATAACCTGAAAACATTGGGAGGTTTATCCTGTAGAAATACTGAAACACTCACACAACTATAGATGTTGCCAGACATAAATGTACAAAAGCTGGCACATTTCACTTACCTTAATCAAATGTCAAAAAAGATCATATTTTGAAGTAACATACTTCATCAATCTTAAATTTTCCATGTCCAAATGCATGTAGTAAGACAATATTATGAAAAGGATAGATTGTTACTCACCATATAGTGGAGATGCTGAGTTGCAGATAGGCACAACAAAGGGACTGTCAAACAAGTTAGCTTTTGGCCAAAAAGCCCTTCATCACACTTGTTTGACAGTCTTCTTGATGTGCCTATCTGTGACTCTGCATCCCTACTATGTAGCGAGTAGCAATCTATCCGTTTCATAATATTGTCACTATTCCGTCCTTGATGTTCCATTGTATGAATTACTTGTGTCGTGAATTCAAAAATGTCCTGCAGATATCTGTCCAATGTAATGGGAATACTGACTAATGCTTTCTAGTATATTTATTCTTTAATGAAGCATGTCATTAATAGGAAATCTCATTTTCAAAAAACGGTTCAGCTATCGAAACAATATATGGAAATATGAATTACTGGTACCTACAAAAAGATCTGAAGCCACTTGCTTTGATCCATGTATGTGTCCATCATCTATGAATATACGGAAAGGGGGGGGGGGGGGGGGGGGAAATCCCCCCGTTAAAAACGCACTTTTTCCTACATGAAAATATACTTTTTCCAAGGTGAAAATACACTTTTTCCATGACAAGCAACAGTGTTCTTTCCCTCGGAGTTGTAAAAATATCAATCCTTTGAATGGTAAAGAATTTATACACCAGCCCAGAACTTCCCAGCACTTTAGAAAACGAAACTCGGCAATGGGAAAAAAAAAAGAAACACGTTTGGAAAGATCTTTGATGTGCAGCAACATGTATGCTGCGTATTTTCGTATTACGAAAGTATAAATTTGAATTCTACCCCAAACACAGCACGTTAGTTTCCGAAGCATGGAAATAGAGATTCCAATGCGCTCTTGTAAGCCAATCATAGCTCATGTCACGTGATCTTGCCAGCCAATTACAGAAAACATTCAGAGTACGGGACACGTGATGTAGTCACCCATAACAACATCACCATTAAGCAGTGTGAACACACAAATAGGAAAAGTTAATGGTTTAAATTAATGTACATAGTGTAGCTACAAGCAAAGCTAACATTAATAATTAATTAATGTTTCAGATCTAGCTGCTTTCCTGAATACCTGAAACAAGCAAAAGCAATACCAGTACTAAAAAATTGCAATGCAAAATAGTAGAAAACCACAGACCAATATAGGTATCCCCCCAGGGAAGTGTACTGGGCCCAATCTTCTTCCTTATATATATAAATTATATCCCACAGAGTGTCAGGCATGGGGAAAGAACACTATTTGCTGATGACAGCACTGTAGTGATTACAGATGAAAGCTCAACACTGTTAACAGAAAAATCCAATGAAGCTCTCAGTGACATCCACAACTTGTCACTAAAGAATAAAGTAACTCTAAATGTCAAAAAGACAAACTGTATAAACTTACGACTAAATAAAAAACCCATTGACACTACACTGAAAGTAAACAATGAGATACTTGATTGTGTAACAGACAGCAAGTTCTTGGGGATGAATGTAGACTGTCACTAAAATGGACAGGGCACGTCAGAGTTTTAGCAAAGGGACTGTCTTCAGCATGTTATGCCCTCTGAGTCCTTGCACCAGTCTGCAATATTTCATCCCTCAAGGTAGCCTACTCTGGGTATATGGATAATGTTTTGGGGGTTAAGTGCTGGAAACATACAAACTATTTTCAAGATACAGAAAAGAGCTGTTCGAATAGTAACAAATAGCAGTAACAAGGCACACTGTAAAGAGTTGTTCAAAAAGTTAGAAATTCTGACCGTTCCATGTGACTATATTTATCAAAATGTAATGTATATAAGGAAAAACATAGATCTGTATACCACAAACAGCACAATTCAAGACCATGGAACAAAATCCAGACACTGTTTACATCTAAACTGAAGAAACAAGTCAAAAACTCAAAATAGTATATTGTATCATGGTATTAAATTGTACAACAGATTACCACTATAAATAAAAGATGTAAATGATCCCCACACCTTTAGTCAAAGGCTAAAAAAATATTTACTAGATAATAGCTATTACACTGTAGATGAATATTTAAAATAACTATAGACTAATGTTCATGAACATTGTACTGTGTAAGAAATTTAACTTGACACGATTAGAAAAGTATATACTGTTAAGATACATGTTTATTTTATAAGAAATATTGCTCTACGGATGAATAAATGAATAAATTACAACTAATATTGGTCTTTTTAGTGTGCGTTACACTTTACAAAACACGCAAATGTGTCACTAAAATTTTAAACAATGACTGTAATGTCTGGGCTTCTGCACTCAAAATTATTCTGAGTGGCTGGTACTCGAAGTGTTAACATTTGAACGAGAGTCAAACGCTCTGTGTTTTAAGAAATTCATTGCACACTTTCACATGTAACATAATTCATCTTCTGTAAAATGAAGTTTCCTTTGAAAATAACATTTTCCAAAGAACCATTTCCAATATTTTCCCCTGACATCTTAGACATGGGCTCGTTTCAGCTGCTGCCACAGAGCGCCAGAAAACAGGCATTACTGAGCTAGGACGTAGGAAGGCCATATGTTCGTATACATGTAGCATTAACAGATCTTACATGACTGTCATAAAAGAAATAGGACATCAGAGGACACTCCAAGGGCATAGGAGTTTCATAAAACATAGTAAAAATGCATAATTTGGCTTGGAGGATACATTCATATGTCCAGATTCACAATGACGTAGGCCCCAACCTGATATTAAGCTTTTCCGTGTGTTTTTCAGGCTGCAAATTTTCTTGGAGTAGCAGTACTACAGTCTATTCAAAATTACTTTTGTATTGACAGCTGCGATGGAAGTGGTAGAGACATGTTAACGATTATTATAGCAGAAAGGAACATCCCACACTCTCAAAGTTATTGGTCACACTTAAAGAATCAGGACTTTTTCAGGGCAGTTGAACATCATTATTCACAGTTTTGCACAACGTAGATTTCACTACGGACAATTTTGTGGCCGTAAGCTATTGATGGAAAAGGAGGATATTGCTGCATGGTGTTGCCGATTTTTAAGGCAGATATTTAGTATAAATGTTAATGAAGTGGTTCGGCTCGATGAAACATAGGTTAATTCTGGTCACGTAGTTAATCAGGGGTGGACAGACAACACGATTAAAGGAACAATGCAGATTCCGTCTGGTAAGGGGGGCAGATTGATTCTACTGCATGCAGTTGCCTCGCAAGGTTTCATACCAAACTGTCTCCTTCTCTTTAAATCGGAGAAGACAGGAGATTACCATGAAGATATGAACCGCATTACATTCACAAAGTGGTTCGTAGAAGCTCTAATACCCAATCTAGGTAAACTGTCCACAATTGTTCCAGACAATGCTCTGAATCATTCAGTTGTTGATAAAGCACTTACCATGGCAAAGCGAAAGGAGGAAATGATTTATTGGGTTGAGCGTCATAACATAAATGTATCTGATGACCTTAAGAAGGTCGAGATTATCAAAAAAATAAATTTCCATAAACCACAATTTCCAAAATATGAAATTGACGAACTGGCAAAAAAATAAGGGCATACAATCGTCAGGCTGCCACGGTAACACTGGCACTTCAAACCTATAGAGTTGATATAGGCCCAAATTGAAGGATACGTTGCCAGGAACAACCAAAAATTTACGCTCTCCGCAGTAGAAGCATGCACTAAAGAAGCTATTACTCACATTACCTCTGAAGACTAGAAGAAAGCTGTCACTCACACAACATTATGTAAAGAGCATAGCAGGATGAAGCTGTTTTGGAGACTTCAGTGGGAGAAATGATTATCTCTTTAAATGACAATAGTGACAGCGAAACTTCAAGTGTCTGCGATAGCAACGAGAGTGATGTCAGTGGAGTTTTACCATTATCCACATAGAGATGCAGCACAAATGGATTCAGATACATGTTTAGTACATTTCTAGAATTCAATTTGTGCATACATATTACAGTATACAAAATAATGTCTGCAATACGTTTGCAGTTTTTGTATTGTTTTTGTTTCTCACAATAGATGTTACCCAATTTAAGATACCAAACAAGCATTATATTATTTTTTGTTGTGTTGGAAATAAGGATACATATCAGAAACATATCAGGTCTTTACAAATACAAATATAGAAATCTGTTGCCTATCGCTGCCGGTACTGTAAGTGAGCAGACGATATCATATTATTTACAGTCCTGCGTCTCGCGTTAGAGATCTTCGACACAGCTAAGGTTTGAAACAGATGAAAATTTGATGTTTCCTTGACATTTCATTCGCATAATGTGTACAATAACAAAAAACTTTCTCGCTTGTCGAAAATTTGATAACGTCGTTGGAATGCTGTTTCTTTTAATGCCTACATGAACATTAAAAAAGAAATAAATAAAAGCATCACATAGCGAAATTATTTCACAAGAAATTAGTTGGCTCCACATTTAAAGATCTAACAGTTAGAGTGTGAGAGTGAGCTGAATGAAACATGAGATTACACGCAATTTCCATGTGGGACTTGGCAACTCTGTGCTGCGCTCACCTGTGCTACTTCCGAACTGTCACTCCTAAGGTTATTCTGAATGCAGTTTTATATATTGTCTTTTGTTTGGTTCTTTATTATGGCATATGTTGTTGTTGTTGTTGTTGTTGTGGTCTTCAGTTCTGAGACTGGTTTGATGCAGCTCTCCATGCTACTCTACCCTGTGCAAGCTTCTTCATCTCCCAGTACATACTGCAGCCTACATCCTTCCGAATCCGCTTAGTGTATTCATCTCTTGGTCTCCCTCTATGATTTTTACCCTCCACACTGCCCTCCAACACTAAATTGGTGATCCCTTGATGCCACAGAACGTGTCCTACCAACCGATCCCTTCTTCTAGTCAAGTTGTGCCACAAACTCCTCTTCTCCCCAATCCTATTCAGTACCTCCTCATTAGTTATGTGATCTACCCATCTAATCTTCAGCATTTTTCTGTAGCACCACATTTCGAAAGCTTCTATTCTCTTCTTGTCCAAACTATTTATCGTCCATGTTTCACTTCCATACATGGCTACACTCCATACAAATACTTTCAGAAACGACTTCCTGACACTTAAATCTATACTCGATGTTAACAAATTTGTCTTCTTCAGAAACGCTTTCCTTACCATTGGCAGTCTACATTTTATATCCTCTCTACAACCTGAAAACATCTTTCGCATCCTGCAACTATCCTCCCGACCTGGTACAGAAGCAAATTACCACAGCCATTTCCTCATCCCCTCAAACCCAGAACCTCCCACAAAAAAACCACAAAAGTGCCCCACTTGTGACAGGATACTTTTCAGGACTGGATCAGACTCTGAATGTGGCTCTCCAGCAGGGATACGACTTCCTCAAATCCTGCCCTGAAATGAGATCCATCCTTCATGATATCCTCCCCACTCCACCAAGAGTGGCTTTACGCCGTCCACCTAACCTTCGTAACCTCTTGCTTCATCCCTTTGGAATCCCCAAACCACCTTCCCTACCCTTTGGCTCCTACTCTTGTAACCGCCCCCGGTGTAAAACCTGTCCCATGCACCCTCCCACCACCACCTGCGCCAGTCCTGGAACCCGGAAGGTGTACATGATCAAAGGCTGAGCCACGTGTGAAAGCACCCACGTGATTTACCAACTGACCTGCCTACACTGTGAAGCTTTCTATGTGGGAATGACCAGCAACAAACTGTCCACTGGACAGAGGCAGACAGTGTTTGTTAGTAATGAGGATCACCCTGTGGCTAAACATGCCTTGGTGTGCGGCCAGCACATCTTGGCACAGTATTACACCGTCCGGGTTATCTGGATACTTCCCACTAACACCAACCTGTCAGAACTCCGGAGATGGGAACTTGCCCTTCAGTATATCCTCTATTCCCGTTACCCACCAGGCCTCAACCTCCGCTAATTTCAAGTTGCCGCCGCTCGTAATTCACCTGTCATTCAACAACATCTTTGCCTCTGTACTTCCGTCTCAACTGACATCTCTACCCAAAGTCTTTGCCTTTTCAAATGTCTGCTTGTGTCCGTATATGTGCGGATGGATATGTTTGTGTGTTCGAGTGTATACCTGTCCTTTTTTCCCCCTAAGGTAAGTATTTCCGCTCCCAGGATTGGAATGACTCCTTACCCTCTCCCTTAAGACCCACATCCTTTCGTCTTTCCCTCTTTCCTGACGAAGCTACCATTGGTTGCGAAAGCTTGAATTTTGTGTGCGTGTTTGTGTTTGTTTGTGTGTCTATCAACATGCCAACGCTTTCGTTTGGTAAGTTACATCATCTTTGTTTTTAGATATATTTTTCCCATGTGGAATGTTTCCCTCTATTATATTAACTTATATTTTTGTACATTTAGAGCTATTTGCCATTTATATTACCAACTACAACTTTTGCCTAAGTCATCTTGTATCCTGGGCCTAGAGTCACTCAGCGATCAACCTCCCGTACATCACAGTAAACAGCTGCAGAGTGCTCAGGCACAACAAAAAGAACACTAAACATATGAGCTTTCAGCTAAAGGGCCTTCTTGAAGTAGATAAAAAACACACACATTCACACAAGTACTACTCGTTCACATGGCCATTGTCTATGGCCACTGAGGCCGGACTGCAAGGAACTCAGTGGCCAGAGACAGTGTGTGTGTGTATGTGTGTGTGTGTGTGTGTGTGTGTGTGTGTGTGTGTGTGTTTATCTGCTTTAGAAGAAGGGCTTTTTGCTGAAAGCCCATTTGTTTAGCAGTCTTTTTGCTGTGCCTGTCTGCAACACGACATCTATGAGTAGAAATCTGACCTTTTTATGATATTGTCAGATCATTTAAGTATATAGAAAATAATACACACACACACACACACACACACACACACACACACACACACACACTCACTCACTGGTCATACTGGATTCGAGAGTCCATTACCGCAGCAACGTATTTTCGCCATCTGTCCCTGTCTTGGGCTATTTCCTTCCATTCACCTTCAATACCTAGGCTCCTCAAATCAGCCTTCACATTGTCCTCCCGTCTACCCCTTGGTCTCCCCACAGGACGTTTTCCCTCTAAGTGCCCTATCCCTCTCAGTGCCTTGCCAGTACTCTGCACGCTGCCCTGCCCTCATACATTCAAGCTACGTGACCCGCCCATCGCAGCCTTTGTGATTTAATAATACTGATTATGTCAGGGCTTGAATAGAGTTCGTGAACCTCTTCGTTATGTAGTTTTTACCACTCTCTGCTAATGTCATCCCTTTTTGCTCTGAAAATTTTCCTCAAAATTTTGTTTTCAAATACTCGAAATGACTTTTCATTTTGCACAGTGAGAGACCAAGTCTCACACCCATACAGCATAACTGGTAGAATAATAGTTTTGTATATTCTAATCTTTAAATTCCTAGACAATATCCGTGATGAAAGTAATCTATCCAGTGAGAAGTAGCATGCATTTCCTGCCCGTAATCGCTTCTTCAGTTCAGATTCAATCTCATTTCTCGAAGTGATGTCCATGCCTAGATACTTAAATGTGTTCACTTTTTCAAACTGCATGTCTCCAACTCTTAACATTTCCTGATCTACTGCTGTTGGCATTCTAGTAGTAACCAGGTATTTAGGTTTGTCTTCACTTATCCTTAGACCTACATCTTCACTAACCTTGATTAACGGATTCGCATTTGCTGTTACAGATTCTTTCCTATTGCTATTGATGTTCATATCATCTGCATACCCCAATATCTTAATATTTCCATTTAACTGCTGCCATTTGTACAATATATTCTAGGACTAAATTAAAAAGTAGCGGAGACATGGCATCTCCCTGCTTAAGTCCGTTCTTTGTTACAAATTTCCCCCCATGTACTCTACCTTTTGTGTTTTTCAAACTTGCTTCTGTAAGTCTAACACACTTCTTTGGTATTCCAAGTTCCAAAAGAATTCTGTACAATTTTGACTGCAATACTGAATCATATTCTTTTGTAAAATCTATGAAAAGATTATAAACTGGTTTATTGTATTCCCATTTCTTTTCCAAAATTTGACGCAGGGAGAATATTTGGTCTATAGTTGATCTGTTGCTCTGAAAGCCAGCTTGGTAATCCCCCACAATTTCATCTGCATATGGTGTAAGCCTGCTTAGCAGAATAATCGAGAAAATTTTGGAACATACTTGTAATAGCAATATCCTTCTATAATTACTACAATCCATTTTGTCACCCTTCTTAAAAATTGGGATCAGAATCGACTCTTGCCACTCTTCAGGTATCATCTCTGAGTTCCATACTTTAGTTATCACTTTGTGAACTACTCCCACCAATTTCTGTCCCCCATTTATAACTAATTCTGCAGTTATGCAATCTGATCCTGGTGCTTTACGGTTTTTCAATTTGCTGATTGCATCTCTTACTTCCTTTAACGTTGGCTCAGGTATCTGGGGTTCTGCTGTATGTATTTCGTATGCTTGCTCATTTCCTGCTTCCTGGTGTACATTTAATAGATGCTCAAAATATGCCCTCCATTTACTTAATATAGCACTAGGGTCTGCCAGTATTCCCCTGGCATCCCCTCGAAGCGCATTTGTCCTAGCCTTGAACCCCTTCCTATACCCATTTATGTCTAGGTAAAATTCCCTAATGTTTTTTGTTTTACTGTTTGTTTCCATTTTTTTAAATGTGATTGTTCAAATAATCCCTCTTCTTTGCCCATAGCCTACAACCAACTTCCCTTCTCGTGTTCAAGAACTTCTCTCGTTTTCTGTCTCCCATTCTATCCCAATCTAATCGCGCTTTTCTCCTTTCCTCTACCAATTTCTTGCATTCCTCATCAAACCATGCTTTCCTCCCGATCTTCTTAGTTGTACCTAATGTGACCTTCATTGCCTCTTTGATATTATCCTCACAGTGATCCACTGTTTATTTACATCCTCGTCTTGATCTTTGTGTGTCCGGAGAGCATCAAACGTATTTGAAATTTCTATCATGTACCTTCTTCTAATGTTTTCATCATTTAGCATGTCAGTGTCAAACCTAACAAGTTCTGCACTGTGACACCTTGATGTTGCTTGATGTTGGTGAACTTTGGCAACTACAAGAAAATGATCAGAATCGCAGTCTGCTCCCCTGAAAGTCCCAACATTTTCTATACTGGTGTGCCATCTCCAATCTACAAGAACATGATCAATTTGGTTTCAGGTGTGTTCATCCGAAGAGACCCAAGTTGCTTTATGAATGTCGTTCCTTTTGAAATATGTGCTCTCAACAATCATGTCTTTTGAAACAGCAAAACTAACCACTCTTGTGCCATTATCATTCGAAATGTTATGCAAACTTTCTTTCCCAATTGTAGGCCGGAATGCTTCCTCCTTCCCTATCTTCACATTAAAATCACCTATGATTAATTTTGTATCGTATGAGGAGAACTCATACCACAGTTGATCTAGTTCTTCATAAAAGCCGTCTTTAACAACCTCTTCAGTGTCCTCAGTTGGTGCGTGTACATTAATTACTACTAGTCTATTCCACCTGCTGGACAGCACTATAACTGATAGTCGGTCACTAATGAACCTTATATCTCTGACTGCATGAAGCACTTTTCTCTGTACTGCGAAACCTGTTCCGAAACTGTGAGCTTCCGCACCTCCATAGAAAAATGTATAGTTACCCCTCTTTATGCTACCCTCCCCCTGCCACCGAGTTTCTTGAATAGCTGTAATGTCTACATTGCATCTATCTAATTTGTCTAATAATGTCTGGAACATTCCTGGCCTGTTCAAACTTTTAATATTCCATGTTCCCAACCTGAAAGTTCCTTTCGGCCTGAATCTCTTTGAAGTAGGTTACGCCCGAAGTTCTGCATGGGAACCTAGTTTACCTCCGGAATATTTTACTTCAAAGGGGCCCATGCCCATTAATGTTGCTGATTCTTGATGAATAGGTTTGATAGTAAGAGAAGAAGAAACAGGGATATAGAAAATAAAGCAGTCATATCACACACTCCGAAAAATCTGAAAATGGCAAAAGTGACACCACAGTACAAGAAAGGGGACAAACAGGAAGTTGGAAACTATAGAACTGTATCAGTATTGTCAGGCTTTGGCAAAATTCTTGAAAAACTATTTCTTAGAGGGCTGACAGCCTTTCTAAATAAAGAAAAAATAATAAGTGATGCACAACACATATTCAGAACTGGCAGATCAACACAGTCAGCTATTTATACCTTCATAAATGAAATTCTAACTGCAGTACATGTGTCTGGGATATTTCTTGACCTTAGTAAAGCCTTTGATATAATTGATCATAATACTCCGTTGCAGAAGCTAGGTAGTAATGGAATACGAGGCCTGCCAAACAAGTGGATACATTCCTACCTTCATGACCGTCAACAGACCACTCAAATAAAATAAGACTTAAAAAAACACAAAAAATTTGTGATTTTTACAGTAATGCACAAAACATTACATATGGAGTTCCTCGAGGGTCAGTCCTTGGGCCAATTATTTTCATTCTTTATGTTAATAATTTGTCAGAAAAAATAACTAAATGTACAACAGTGCCTTTTGCAGATGACACAAATATCCTAATCAAATCATGTGATGAGGAAAGCCTACAAAAACAGCTACAGGTATAATGCAATTTAACACATTGGTTCAGAACAAAAAAGCTAATAATAAATAAGGAAAAAAACAGTGACAGTCAATTTCCACAATTCAGAGAAACTACATCCTGCAAGGCTGATTTTTAAAATTGATGGAAAAACTGTCTCATCTGTGAGCGACACAAAATTTTAGGCATACATATTCAGCAAAACCTAAAATGGGAGACACATCTTAATCATGTAAATAAAAAGTCAAACACACTTACGTATGCAGTAAGAATCCTCTCTCAAAATACAAGCCATGCGTCAGTGATCACAATGTACCATGGCAGTATTCAGTCACTGCTGATGTACGGCATTATCTTTTGGGGGAACTCCATAGGTACAAACAAAACATTAAGGCTTCAGAAAAAGATTGTTAGAATAATAAACCATGCTAAGTACAGAGACTCCTGTAGACCAATATTTAAAAATCTCAAAATACTGCCTCTTCCTTGCTTATATATGTATGAAATACTAAATTTCCCAAAAGGAAGTATTTTGAAGAGTGGAAGAATTATTTGCATGTCAATACAGTAAGTACAAACATTTATAAGAGAGGAGTGTATCATACTGGCATGATGCTATACAATCACAGGCCATCCTATTTGAAACGGATGCAAAATTTACAAAAGTTTAAAGTGAAACTGAAAGAGTACTTGCTTGACCACTGCTTATATTCCGTTTCTGAGTTTTTAGAGTACCAGAAAAGTATAGTGTAACTGCTCAAATCTATCATTTTATTTCATTATATTAATTTTGTCATCAATATTCAACATGTATTGATTAATTTTTAATTATTAATCTTTTCAAAATAACAATGTGTATGATGTTGTATATACTGTACCATCCTGACTTGTCCTACTCTGTTTGTGCCAAATATGTACCTAAACATGATTTACAGTACCAATAAAGAAATACAAATACATTTCTCTGGGTGATAATATCCCTGTCCATGAAGAACAATGGCAATTGAGGAGTAGGTACTGGATTCTGTTACTGAAGTTGCCTTCGAGCCATTCACATATCTGGGAACCTATTCTGTATGCTTGTACCTTTGTTAACATTCTGCAGTGTCACGTGCTTTTTGGAAACTTATGAATATGGGACTTACTTATTTCCTTTCATCTGTAGTTCACATGATATAATGTGAGGAAAGTGTAAGCTGAGTTAATATATGGGCGATGCTTTCTTCAACTGTGCTGATTTGTGAACAGAAGCTTTTCTGTTGCAAGGAAACTTACTACATTTGAATTTAGAATATGTTCAGAAATTCTCCATCAAACCGATGATAAGGACGTTGATCTATAATTTTGCAGTTACATTCTTTTGTTGTTGTTGTGGTCTTCACTCCTGAGACTGGTTTGATGCAGCTCTCCATGCTACTCTATCCTGTGCAAGCTTCTTCATCTCCCAGTACCTACTGCAACCTACATCCTTCTGAATCTGCTTCTTCTAGTCAAGTTGTGCCACAAGCTCCTCTTCTCCCCAATTCTATTCAATACCTCCTCATTAGTTATGTGATCTACCCATCTAATCTTCAGCATTCTTCTGTAGCACCACATTTCGAAAGCTTCTATTCTCTTCTTGTCTAAACTATTTATCGTCCACGTTTCACTTCCATACATGGCTACACTCCATACAAATACTTTCAGAAACGACTTCCTGACATTTAAATCTATACTCGATGTTAACAAATTTTTCTTCTTCAGAAACGCTTTCCTTCCCATCGCCAGTCTACGTTTTATATCCTCTCTACTTCAACCATCATCAGTTATTTTGCTCCCCAAATAGCAAAACTCCTTTACTACTTTAAGTGTCTCATTTCCTAATCTAATTCCCTCAGCATCACCCGACTTAATTCGACCCATTCCTTTATGCTTGTTATACAAAGGAACCACATGTACTTTTTTCCAGTCACTTGGGACTTTGCACTTGGTGAGAGATTCATGGTAAATGCAAGTTAAGTGATGGGCCAATGCTGTAGAATACTCTTTCTAAAACCAAATTGGGATTCCATCTAGGCCTAGTGACTTATTTGCCTTCAACTCTTTCACTCATTTCTCTACATCAGGGATACTTATTTATATGTGCTCCATATGGGAGCCTATGTGATGGTCAAATGATGGAATGTTTGTCTGGCTTTCTTGTGCAAATGAGTTCTGAAATGGGAAATTTAAAACTTTGTCTTTCCTTTAGGTATCTTCTATTGCCGCATCAGATAGGCCAACGAGTGAATGGACAGGAGACTTGGACCTGCTTAGCAATTTTATGTATCATCAGAATTTTCTCAGGTTCTCAGAAAGATCCTTTGTGAAGGTACAACAGTATTAGTTACTTTCTTCTTTTTTCTTCATTTGGGTCATCTGAGGACCATGCACCAAGTTCAATGCTTCCTTCTTTGTTGGTCATTCTTTTTCCTCCAGTATTCTTTCATCTTTCCACTATGTATCCTTTTTCTCTCCTCGGACCATAGTGACCCCGTCTTCTCCTTCTTGCCTTGGAATCCTTCCATTTTTAACACTTTCCCCTTGAAAATCTCTCTTTCTGTTGCATCTTTTTCACTTATGTTGTTTCTTTCCAAATCTTTCCTAACTTCTTGAATCCAGGCTATTCACTTATGTTGTTTCTTTCCAAATCTTTCCTAACTTCTTGAATCCAGGCTATTGTTGACTTCTTGTCCCAAAGATATTTAAAAATCTCTTTGGTTAACCTGTTGCTGTTCATTCTTTATAAGTGTCCAAAAAATAGCAGTTGCCTCTTTCGTAGTGTTTCATTTATGTTTTCTATGTTGTGATAAACTTCTTCACTGCTTCTTAATGTCCATACCTCTGTTTTTTTTTGTTTGCTTAAGCATTTTTCAAATGATTTTTCTTTCTAGGACTTCAAGTTGGTGTAATTTGTAGTTCAGTACTACAAATTCACGTGCAGAGAGACATTCTGGTTTTACTACTGTGTTGTAGTGCTGTATCTTCAAATTTTTAGGCAGACAGCTTTTGTTGTAGACATTCCTAGTTATTCCATAAGCTCTCTTCATTTTATGTACTCGTCCTTCTACAGTGAATTTTTCTAAGCCATTTTCTTGGGTAATTTCTCCCAAACGTTTAAATTTATTTACCCTCTTTTTCTGGCCAATATCTGTAGCTAGGGATTCCGGAGCATTTTTTTGTTTTTTCTACAGCTATTCTCAAACCTGCTTTGTTGGCTATTTCTTTTAAGAGAGTGATCTGTATTCCAGCATTTGTTAGGTATTCAGAAAGAATGGCAAATCAGAATTCTGATTCTGATTTTATTGCCTCATAGTGTACAAGTTAAATCATTGATTTTATGTACAGGAGACTTGTCAGCTTATAACTATGATAAATTATACATGGAATACAGTATTTTTAAATAATCACAGTAAAATCAGAATATTAATTATTATTATTGTTTTTATTGTGCTCAGATGGTCAGATCAGTAAAAAATTCATCAACAGAGTAATAACATTTCTGCACCAGGGTGCTATTACAAGTCTCTTTTAACTGCCTCAGTTTGGACCTTTCTAAAATTTGTGTCTTTCAGCTTATTGTATACCCCAAATATTGTGAAGTCTGTGTAAAAAGATTAAGCCTGTGTATAGGCAGCATGAAGCTTTCTTTGTTTCTAGTTTCGTAACTCACCTTATTGTATACTTTTACTCCCATATATTGTAGAGTCTGTGCAAAAAGATTAAGCCTGTGTGTAGGCAGCATGAAGCTTTCTTTGTTTCTAGTTTCGTACCTATGCTGGAAATTATTTGACAAAAAGAGTTTGTGGTTATTACTTGTGAAAAGAATTATTTCATACAGATACAATGAGGGAACACTTAGTATCTTAAGATCTCTTAATAAAGATTCTCTTGGCTTTGCACTGCATATGTTTGTGATAATTTTTTTCTGCAAAGTTAATATTTTTGTCATGTTGCTAGCATTCCCCCAGAAGACAATACCGTATCTCACTAATGACTCAAAGTAACTATGGTATATTACTTTTTTGTGTGACATTGGCTAAGACTGTCATAGTAAACACCAGGCTGTTTAGTTTATTTTTGAGATAATCTATGTGTGAGAACCATGATAGGTTTCTGTCCAATTGCATTCCTAAGAATTTAACGTGCACTGCTTCATTTACTTCCTGGCTTCTGTGCATAATGTGAATATCATTTATTTGAGACTTGAAATATTTAGCTTTAGGCAATTTAGATGGAACCAAACATCTAGGTTTTCTAGAGTTTCTACAACATGTTCAGGAATTTCTTCTGTGGTTTTATTTTCTCCCAGTACAGATATGTCATCAGCAAATAAAACTGAATGATAATTAATATTTATGGGTGAGTCACTTACATAAAAAAGAAAGAGGATTGGGCCCAGAATTAATTGAGCCTTGTGGTACTCCCTGTGAGATTGTTCTCCACTTCGAGGAGTATTTGCCTATGCTTGATGTTATGACAACCCTTTGCTTTCTCTCCATTAGACATGACTTACACCACTGTAAGGTGCTACCCACAATTCCATATTTTTTCGTTTTACATATTAGTAAGGAGTGATTCATGCAGTTGAATGCTTTGGATAAGTTACAGAAGATTCCTGCAGCTTTTTTTGACTTGTCCAAAGTGGAACTAACTTTAGTCACAAATTCATTGATTGCATAAATTGTACTTTTGCCTTTCTGGAATCCAAATTGATTTTTTGAAATTACATTGTATTTGTAGCAGAAATTTTGAATTTCAATTGCAACAATCATTTCAAATATCTTAGAAACAACAAGAAGAAGGGAAATTGAACAGTAATTTTCCATATCATCTTTGGAGCCTTTCTTAAATACTGGCTTGATATCTGCATATTTTAGAAATGCTGTAAAGTACCCTTCTTCAAGCAATTGAGTGATTAATTTGTGTAGTGAGTGTGCTATTGTAGCTGTAGCTGCTTTAATGACTTTGGCAGGTATTACATCCCATCCCACAGAATTTTTATTTTTTTAGGTTTAGTATAGTTTTTTCTACATATTTTACTGTTACTTTGTTAAATTTAATTAGGCCCTCTTTCTTGCTCTTGAGTTGAGCCGAACAAATGTACCTTATCTTGATAAGTCTACATCAACATCAGATTTTGCTACAGTTATGAATAATTTATTAAAATTTTTGGATATCTGAGCAGGATGTACAATTATTTTGTCTTGTATCTTTATTTTAGTTATTTCCTGGTTGCTAGGTTTGATTCCAAATTCAGATTTGATTATTGTCCATACTGCCTTGGATTTACTTGTGTGTTTTTTTTAATGAATTTAGTGTTTGCCATTTCCTTTGATGCTTGTGCAAACTTCTTAAATAGTTTTTTATACGCTTTAGTATAATTTATGAACTCAGGACTCTTATTTGATTTCAGCTCAGCATGTAGCTCTCTCTTTCTATTGCTAGATATTTTTATGCCAGTGGTAATCCACTTCAGTTTATTTGTTGCCCTTCTTCGGCAAGCTACGGGTGGAAATGTTTCATTCAAGACATGTAAAAAGCTGTTTAGAAACTTTCCAGAATTTTCTGAACACGAGTTTTCTTGTTGTAATGACCAGTCTACCTCATTTAATCTATAATAGAACAAGTTTACGTTTTCTTCACTGAACAGTCTTTTCTATAAATTATTATATATGCATGTTGCTGTTCACTTATTTACTCTGGTGAAGTCAGTGAAATTTAGTCTAAAGCCATATTCTTGAATTACATCAATAAACTTAGTTCACATTCTTGTTGTATCTATGTTAAAATCACAGCAATTACAATTATTTTCCTGTTTTATTTAGTGAGTTTATATAGGAGACACCGGAGTTTATCTAAGAATAATGTATTTACATCACTACCTGGAATTCTGTATATAGAGATGATGACTATATTCTGTTGTTCTAGCTCTACACAACAACTTTCAAATACAATCTCTTCATATAGAAGTTTAAAATCATATCTTTCTTTATATTCCAATGAATGGTTAATCAATATTGTCGCAAAAGAAGCTGAGTAGCACAGTTGCTGTAGTGTAGTGGTTATGATATTAGACTGTTGCCTGGAGGGTTGTGAGTTCAAAATTCACCTGAACTGTAAAATTTTAATTTCTATATTTGGTTTGAGTACAAATGGCAAGAATCAGTGTCCTGTAATGTTCTGTAGCTGTATATATACCATATGTTTTCTGGCCAGAGGCAGTTCACTCCGTGCTCTTGTATGTGCAAGTGCTGAATAAACCTTTGTTAAGTGAAGTTAGTGTTTGTCATTCATCTACTTACACTTTCTTCTATGTGAAAATATACAGGAGGCTCCATGAGTACTGTTTTGGCTACAAAAACAACTAGCTATCCTAAAGTTTTCTAACTTATTTACAACTGTGATTGAATCTTTCGTGAGCCAGTGTTTGTTTAAGCAAACAACTTTGATATTTCTTCCTTGTGAAAGAATAATTTGCAGCTTGTCAATTTTTGTCGTTTTATCGTGAGGATATGTTGCATTTAGGCCGTTTATGCTCCAGTGCATTAGGAATGAAGACTTACACTTACTTATAATTTCTAACACTTCTTCCCTTGAATAGCCCCTTCACTTTTATTGTTGAAGTTTTCTTTCCAGATCGATGTTTTACGCAATTGATGTAACATTTCTCTGGAGCCACTTACCATAAAAAATGTGGTTCTTTCATTTTATGAGTGGTGTGGGTTGATGTGTAGTGAGCTGGCATTTCACACGTGATTTTTGAAGTTGTAACTTGGGGCACTGTAACTAAACTTGGAGATCCTCTTCTTGTTTCTTCAGCTTTGTCTCGAATCATTGGAGTATCTGGTTCTTAAGTTGAAGCTGATGATTCCGTTGCTGCTGCTAAAATTGTAGCTCACATTAAACCAGGCTGATTTTGGTTCATTTGTTTCAGTATTACATTGCATAGTGCTTCTTTGCCTTTTATATTTCTATGCATTCCATGGGTAATGAAGTCTTCCATTTTTTGACTGTCTGCGTTAATATATGTTGCATTGCTGAAAAACTTACAAATGTTTTTGATCTTTTGGTTAGTTGCTTCAATTTCTGTGTTCACACACGATGTTTTCATCAGGTCATGTCTCATAGGTATGCTTGTTATGAACACTTACATGTCTGTAACCTTTTACAATGCTTCCCTTAAAGATCTCAAGGCAAACTTTGCCTTGTTTTTGTAGACATCATTTGCTCCAGCTAAAATAGTGCAAGAGTTACAACTTCCTTGGTTGATGCATGTGTCAATGTATTGAGTAACTTCTCGTAGTGGAGCACCTGGTTTCATGAATCCAACAACAATTTGTTTTATTATTTTTTCATTCGTAACTTCTGCCAATCCTTTTCCATGACTATCAGCAAGCAGATTAATAATGCCAGCATCTTGTTTTACACATTGACTGTTTTTTTTGTTTTCGATTTTGAAACTTTTGGTTGAATATTTGCATCACTTAGTCTGTTAGTTGTTTCTGCAAGCACGCTGAATCTGTTTTTGCATACAATATTAGGTTCTTGTTTTCTTTGAGAATGTGACACTTCGACACTATTGTGAGGCAAGTTTGATTCGTTTGCATGCTTTTGCCTGTTATTTTTCACTAACACAACTAACTGCTGTGCACACGCCTTTTTATTTACTTATAGTTTTTTGCACCGTATTTCTTGTTAGATGACTTTATTCCATAATTTGTTGCATTTGATATGTGCACATTGTTTTGTTGCAATATGGTTTCACTGGGTTTTTTTTTTCCAGTTTGCAGTTTATAATATCCTGTTTTAGGGCACTGATTATGAACTGTAAACTTCTTACATGTTCATTTAACTTTGATATCTCATCCTTACAATTCACACACACTTTCTTTTTTTTTACCTAAATATACCTTGTTTGGCGGCGATACATGATGCACTTTCTTACTGGCCACCATCTTTACTGGCAAAATCATCCGCAAATGCTAAACAGTGAATTTCAGTACCTTTGTTTTTAGTTCTCAGTGTGATTGGTGATAGCTTCTGTTCTTTTAGTTTTAGTTTCCATTCTCTTACTATTTTCTCTAGTACACACTTAAGGAGGAGTGGAGATAGGCCATCACCATGCCTTACACCTGTTTTCTTGTCGAATGCCTTTGATATTTCACCCTGAAACTTTACTTTTGATTTGGTGTCTGTGAACATTCCACAAATAAAGTTTGCTAATTTTGATTTGATGCCAGATTCTCTGATCATTTTATCTACTGTTTCCCTATCAACTGAGTCAAATACCTTTATAAAATCTATAAATGTTACAACTATATCCTCGGAGTTTGTAAGTCTGTGACAAATTATTAGTTACTTTATGCTCTGTGTATCGATATTTTTCGAATTGCATGAATCTGGGCCTGTTGTCATTTGCACATTCTCTTTTGAAGTGAGATTGAAAAAGTCTTTGCTTCCTCAGTATTTTCTGAATTTTGTTGTTAAATCACAGTAGGTTATTTCCATCCTTAATTCACTTACTCACCACATACTTTTCCAGAGTGCAATTTACAGTCTGTTCGAACTTTGTCCATAATTCCTCTTATGTCCATCATACTGGATCTAAATGATGTCACTTCATTACCTAGGTGGGATGCTACAGCTGCTTACCCACTGTTTCTAGCAGAAATACTCTCCTAGCCTTCTTGATTGATTTATTAACCTTAGTAACCATGGCTCCTATGATATCACGATCACTAATTCCTATGTCTATACTAGGTTGTTGTCTTTTTGTAGGTACGAGGTCTAACATATTTACATTGTGTGTGGGCTTTTAAATTAGTTGCTCATGGTAGTTCTCAGAAAACATGTTCACAAGTACTTCACAAGATTGTCTGCACCCCTTGCAATGAAGCCATTGATGTCTCAGTCTATACCCACTAGGTTTAAGTCACTTCCAACTAATATTGCACGATCTGGCTATTTTTGCACAAGTGGCCATAGACTTCCTTTGAATGACTTAAAAGCTGTCACAATGGAATTGGGTGTCTAGTAAAAACATACAACACTTAACTTGATTTCAGATAGACCTGTTATACATGACCAGGTAACTTCGCTGTCACACTCAAATTCGACTTTCACCGGGAGAATATTTTTGTCAACTGCAATGAACATTCTCTGTCCTAAGGCATCTAATATCTTTCCAATATACAGTCCATGACTGTCTAGATATCTCAGAGCTTTCTGCTTTGGGTTTTGGTCACCTCTCCAGCCAAGAATAGTTTCTGTGCAAGACATTTCATGGAAGGATATAAATCCAGGAACAATTTGCAGATATTCTGACAGTTTACTGATAACATTTTGGTAGCCAAAGTGCCTTTACTCTAAACATGGTCCGACTTCATTATTTGCATGTCATCTGGCGAGCATTCGTCAGAGTACCTCAAACTACCTCAAAATCCTCCTTGTGCAGTTCACAAGTTCTTTGCTGTCCTAATAACTGCTTCCTATTTTTAATGCATTCCTGATGAATGAAGGGGAGTCCTACAATTCTACACCTGATAATGCACATCCAGAAATCTGCAGCCAAGACTGTCACATAGTTTATGAAGCCTTTTGCTGACACCCTCCACTAGGTTGCAAACCAAAGGACCCCTATCAACTCTGGAAACAATGCTGCAAACTTTGAGCTCTGCTTGCACCCCACACATGAACCAGCACTCTTCACCACTTCTGCCACTTGTCTGTAGGAACTGAGGTGATGAAGTGAGTCACAATTTGCTGGCTACTGCACCCAGCATGCTCGATAGATGCAGGCAAAGCCTCCTCCACATCTTTGATGACACCTCTCAGACAATATGGCTTTCTTTCTGGCCCTGAATGCTATTTCCCTGAGGTTCTCCTTAATGGCCCTAATGCTGGAGCACCCAATAACTAGCAAACCTCTACCCCTGTGTGTCCACTCAGAACCATCTGATGGAACAGCAGCCTGTTCACTCGCATGGTGAACAGGCAAGTCCTGACTGACCCTCTACCTCGAGCTATGCAAACGCATTACCACCTACCACTCACCCTGATGGAAGGATGGATCCACTATGTTGGGTACACTAGGAGGTGCCTCAGCAGCAGAGCGCATGAGTGAAAGAAGCAATAACTGTCCTGTGAGACATAGGATTTTCCACACTACTACACCCCAAGGCAGCAGTCTAAATGTGGCTGACCAGAGCCAATACAGTATTCAGCTGTATGCAAACTGTGATCGGCTCCTCCTGCATCCACAGGCAGCATGCACACATCCTGCCCATCCAAACAAAACTAACTGAAGAAGTATACTATAAAAGCACTTGCTACAACTTGTGCCCCAACTGATGTGTCACCAATGGTGACTGATGCCATAATGAGCCGTGTAACTTGACAACTGTGCTGCAGTCTGCCTGACTCTACACCTTGCTCAACCTCCTCAACCCAGTGTACTACCTTCCTGGATGTTGACATCCTCCTCTCTGATGGCTCCATGCACACTTCTGTGCTTCCGTGCACATTAAACCAACCAACCAGGACCAGTACCTGCATTCTGACAGCTGCCATCCCTTCCACATCAAAAAATCCCTCCCACATAGCCCAGCCACTCGGTAAAGGAAAATCTGCAGCGACCAGATCTCGTTCGCCCAGTACGCTACGAATCCCACAAAACCCTCATCACAAAAAGGCGCTATCCCCCTGTCCACAAAAGATTTTCCATACTATATCCCCACACACCCCTAATCCTCCCACCACCCCCAAGAACTTGCTACAAACGAGCACCCCCTTTGCCACGTGGTACCAACCTGGACTGGAAATCTTTGTCAGGGCTTAGATTATCTATAATCATTCTCTGAAATGAGGTACACCCTATTCAAGATACATCCCAAGTGGTGTTCCATCACCCATCCAACCTCCACAAAATCCTTGTCCATCCCTATGCCAATCTCAACCACAACCTGCTACCCGCTTCTATATGGAAGCCTCAGGTGCAAGATCTGCCCAATCCACCCACACAGCACTTCCTATTCCAATTCCATGACTGGCTTCTCCTAACCCGTCAGAGAACAGGCCACCTGTGGAAGCAGCCATGTCATACATCAGCTCTGCCACAAACACTGCACAGCTTTTTATACTGGTGTGACTACCAAGCAGCTGCCCACCAGGATGAACGGCAACCACCAAACCTGGCCTAGAGCAAAGTGGGCCATCCTGTGGCAAAACATGCAGCTGAATGGCTGCTTCACAACCCGAGCCATCTGGATCCTCCCCTCCACCACCAGCCTTTCTGAAATGTGGAGATGGAAGTTATCCTTACAACAAATACTCGGCTACTGAAATAATTCCAGCCTCGACATACAGTAACCTACTGTCACCACACCTCCCTCATCGTGCACAGCTCTCTGCCGATACACCCACTGGTCTTTCCCCCTTCTCTGCTCCTCTCCTTTTCCCCTCCCCATTATTCCCCCCTCCCTCCTCCCCTTGCCCGGTAGCTTCCTGAAGTTGCCCCTGGCAGCCTCGTCCTGCTACCATATCCAGATTGCTGCTTCTGTTCAATGCGACACAGTTGCTTTCTGGCTGGTGCAGCCTTAGATAGCAGACATATGTGCTTTGGGGGCACTTGCTTGTGTGAATGTGTCTGTGTTTTCTTTCTAGAAAAGTCTTTGGCTAAAAGCTCAGTGTATAACGATCTTTCCATTGTGCCTGTATGCAAATCAACATATGATCTTTATGGTGAGTAGCAATCTATCCTTTTCATAAAAAGCAAAAGTATACAAATTTGCACACAGACACCTAAACGTACACACCTGCGGCCACATGTGTATACAATTGGGTGGTTGTATGTGTGACTATGTGTACTTCTGCAAGAGAAAGAGCAAAAGCTCGAAAGCTAGTCTGAATAATGTTTTCTACTGCATGTTTCTATGCACCAAACGTCAGTCAGCTGTAGGTGAGGAGTTGCATTTCTGTTATTTTCCAGACACCTCACATAATGTTACAAGAGACCTACTAATAACTCTCTGTGGTTACTAAAGTATTGACACTATTTACAAAGGCAAACAATTGTGTATATTAAAATGTTATTTATTTTAATGTATATGAGGTATTTCCTTCTTGTGTGTCCATTCTAGTGACTGCAGGAAGGAAAGCAATTGAGAAATATCTACCTTGACCAATAAATCATTTTCATGAAAATAAGTAGGAGTGGAAGATTTAAAAGGGCAGGGCAGGACAACAGACACAAAATCTCATCAGTAAACATAAAGTGTATGTTGTTGTTGTTGTTGTGGTCTTCAGTCCTGAGACAGGTTTGATCCAGCTCTCCATGCTACTTTATCCTGTGCAAGCTTCTTCATCTCCCAGTACTTACTGCAACCTACATCCTTCTGAATTTGCTTAGTGTATTCATCTCTTGGTCTCCCTCTACGATTTTTACCCTCCACGCTGCCCTCCAATACTAAATTAGTGATCCCTTGATGCCTCAGAACATGTCCTACCAACCGATCCCTTCTTCTAATCAAGTTGTGCCACAAACATCTCTTCCCCCAATCATATTCAATGCCTTTTCATTAGTTATATGATCTACCCATCTAATCTTCAGCATTCTTCTGTAGCACCACATTTCGAAAGCTTCTATTCACTTCTCGTTGAAACTAGTTATCGTCCTTGTTTCACTTCCATACATGGCTACGCTCCATACAAATACTTTCAGAAACGACTTCCTGGCACGTAAATCTATACTCGATGTTAACAAATTTCTCTTCTTCAGAAACACTTTCCTTGCCATTGCCACTCTACATTTTATATCCTCTGTACTTCGACCATCATCAGTTATTTTGCTCCCCAAATAGCAAAACTCCTTTACTACTTTAAGTGTCTCATTTCCTAATCTAATTCCCTCAGTATCACCGAACTTAATTCGACTACATCCCATTATCCTCATTTTGCTTTTGTTGATGTTCATGTTATATTCTCCTTTCAAGACACTATCCATCCGTTCAACTGCGCTTCCAAGTCCTTTGATGTCTCTGACAGAATTACAATGTCATTGACGAATCTCAAAGTTTTTATTTCTTCTCCTTGGATTTTAGTACCTACTCTGAATTTTTGTTTTGTTTCCTTCACTGCTTGCTCAATTAACAGATTGAATAACATTGGGGAGAGGCTACAACCCTATCTCACTCCCTTCCCAACCACTGCTTCCCTTTCATGTCCCTCGACTCTTATTACTGCCATCTGCTTTCTGTACAAATTGTAAATAGCCTTTCGCTCCCTGTATTTTACCCCTGCCACATTCAGAATTTGAAAGAGAGTAATCTAATCAACATTGTCAAAAGCTTTCTCTAAGTCTACAAATGCTAGAAATGTAGGTTTGCCTTTCCTCAATCTTTCTTCTAAGATAAGTCGTAGGGTCAGTATTGCCTCACGTGTTCCAACATTTCTACGGAATCCAAACTGATCTTCCCCGAGGTCGGCTTCTACCAGTTTTTCCATTCATCTGTAAAGAATTCGCATTAGTATTTTGCATCCGTGACTTATTAAACTGGTTTATGGTAATTTTCACATCTGTCAACACCTGCTTTCTTTGGGATTGGAATTATTATATTCTTCTTGAAGTCTGAGGGTATGTCACCTGTCTCATACATTTTGCTCACCAGATGGTAGAGTTTTGTCAGGACTGTCTCTCCCTAGGCTGTCAGTAGTTCTAATGGAATGTTGTCTACTTCGGGGGCCTTGTTTCGACTCAGGTCTTTCAGTGCTCTGTCAAACTCTTCACGCAGTATCGTATCTCTCATTTCATCTACATCCTTTTCCATTTCCATAATATTGTCCTCAAGTACATCGCTCTTGTATAGACCCACTATATACTCCTTCCACCTTTCGGCTTTCCCTTCTTTGCTTAGAACTGGGTTTCCATCAAAGTTCTTGATATTCATACAAGTGGTTTTCTTTTCTCCAAAGGTCTCCTTAATTTTCCTGTAGGCAGTATCTATCTTACCCCTAGTGAGATAAGCCTCTACATCCTTACATTTGTCCTCTAGCCATCCCTGCTTAGCCATTTTGCACTTCCTGTCGATCTCATTTTTGAGACGCTTGTATTACTTTTTGCCTGCTTCATTTACTGAATTTATATATTTTCTCCTTTCGTCTATTAAATTAAATATTTCTTCTGTCACTCAAGGATTTCTACTAGCCCTCGTCTTTTTACCTACTTGATCCTCTACTGCCTTCGCTACTTCATCCCTCAGAGCTACCCATTCTTCTTCTACTGTATTTCTTTCCCCCATTCCTGTCTGTTGTTCCCTTATGCTCTCCCCGAAACTCTGTACAACTTCTGGTTAAGTCAGTTTATCCAGGTCCCATCTCCTTAAATTCCCACCTTTTTGCAGTTTCGTCAGTTCTAATCTACAGTTCATAACCAATAGATTGTGGTCAGAGTCCACATCTGCCCCTGGAAATGTCTTACAATTTAAAACCAGGTTCCTAAATCTCTGTGTTATCATTACATAATCTATCTGAAACCTGTCAGTATCTCCAGGCTTCTTCCATGTATACAACCTCCTTTTATGATTCTTGAACCAAGTGTTAGCTATGATTAATTTGTGCTCTGTGCAAAATTCTACCAGGCGGCTTCCTCTTTCATTTCTTAGCCCCAATCCATATTCACCTACTACATTTCCTTCTCTCCATTTTCCTAGTACTGAATTCCAGTCACCCATGAATATTAAACTTTCGTCTCCCTTCACTATCTGAATAATTTCTTTTATTTCATCATACATTTCTTCAATTTCTTCGTCATCTGCAGAGCTAGTTGGCATATAAACTTGTACTATTGTAGTAGGCGTGGGCTTCGTGTCTACCTTGGCCACAATAATCCGTTCACTGTGCTGTTTGTAGTAGCTTACCCGCAATCCTATTTTTTTTATTCATTATTAAACCTACTCCTGCATTACCCCTATTTGATTTTGTATTTATAACCCTGTATTCTCCTGACCAAAAGTCTTGTTCCTCCTGCCAGCGAACTTCAATAATTCCTACTATATCTAACTTTAACCTATCCATTTCCCTTTTTAAATTTTCTAACCTACCTACTTGATTAAGGGATCTAACATTCCATGCTCTGATCCGTAGAACACCAGTTTTTTTTCTCCTGATAACGACATCCTCCTGAGAAGTCCCCGCCTGGAGATCCGAATGGGGGACTATTTTACCTCCGAAATATTTTACCCAAGAGGACGCCATCATCATTTAACCATACAATAAAGCTGCATGCCCTTGGGAAAAATTACGGCTGTAGTTTCCCCTTGCTTTCAGCCGTTCGCAGTACCAGCACAGCAAGGCCATTTTGGTTAGTGTTACAAGGCCAGATCAGTCAATCATCCAGACTGTTGCCCCTGCAACAACTGAAAAGGCTGCTGCCCCTCTTCAGGAACCACACGTTTGTCTGGCCTCTCAACAGATACCCCTCTGTTGTGGTTGCAACTACAGTATGGCTATCTGTATTGCTGAGGCACACAAGCCTGCCCACTAACGGCAAGGTGCATGGTTCATGGGGGGGTATGATTGCTCCATTAATAGGGAAGCCCTGTTTCCTGTAGGTTATCAGGCAGAACATACCTTATGTATGAGATATGACGTTTCTGTGTTTTGTTTTTCACTCTTTTAAGTCATAAAATCATGTACTAAAAACAAATAAATTGATCATCCTTACCAGACAAAGTGAAATCATTGTCATCACTGTGTTTAAACAATGAAAAATCCAGGATGGAATAATGACAATGTTATGAGAAGAATAATTGCTACTCACCATATGCTGGAGATGCTGAGTTGCAAATAGGCCCAACAAAAAGACTGTCAAACAAAGGTTTTGGCCAAACAGGCCTTCATCAGAATTAGAAAATACACACACACACACACACACACACACACACACACACACACAAACATGACCACAGTCTGGCTGCCAACGTCAGACTTGTGGATGTGTGTGTGTGTGTGTGTGTGTGTGTGTGTGTGTGTGTGTGTGTGTGTCTGTGTCTGTGTGTGTGTGTGTGTGTTGTCTAATTCTGTTGAAGGCTTGTTTGGCCGAAAACTTTGACACTCTTTTTGTTGTGCCTATCTGTGCTGAAGGCTTGTTTGGCTGAAAACTTTGTTTGACACTCTTTTTGTTGTGCCTATCTGCGACTCAGCATCTCTGCTATATGATGAGTAGCAACTATATCCTTTTTATAATACTGCCATTACTGTGTTTTACATTTGGTGAAACAAACACACAAAAATATAGATATGACTAAGTTAATTAGGGACTCTTGGAAATAAATACCAACAAGATGACTAAAAGAATGAAAACTCACCTTTGCAACAAGGATTTGGAAAAATGAAACAGACCTTTTTCATCATACTACATATTGATAGGTAGTTCTCATTAGTATACATATTTATAATGGTCTTGCTGAAGGAATAATGGGGAATAATAAGCAGTATCCAATCAATGATCTGTGCCGCTTCTTTTGAGTTTAGGGAATCCAGTATTTCAACTATCATGAAGCCTGCCACACCTAAAATGAGGTAAATTTTATAAACACAGCTCTAATTTCATTTAATTTTCAAAGAAAGAAAGCAGCCACATTATTATTCGACTAATATGTGCCTATAATATAGGCACATACGGTCCTACTGTACCTGTAAATATGAAGATCATTGTCAGTCTGCTATACCCAGTTGGTGGAACAGTAAACAAGTACGACACAAGGTAGATCAGTGGTAACATTGCCCATGCAAACAGCACCAGCATTAACACAATCCTTCCTGCAATGAAAAAATTAAAAGTAATCAGGATTAAGACTGAAAACTTGCAAATTTTATAGGCATTAATCACAGGATTCCTGTTTATCTATAAAGAAAATTAAATTATGTATTGCAGCCATTCTTCCTCAGTTGCTGCTTCAATTATTGTTATCACGTAGATAATTAAAATTCCTTTTCCGCGGGATAATTTATTTGTGCCTAACCAAACGTGTTTCACCTAGGCATCATCAGTGATATTCATTATTCTCTTCTTTTAAAGTGTGTATGTGTTATTCGGTACATATTGGATGCTCACAGTACAGGTTCGCCCATCACCTGGAAACCAGCAGTGTTCACACATAGAACTTGCAGAATAACACAGAGGTACACAAAAAAGACAGGAAAATACCACTGATGGCGCCTTGTGTAAATAGGTGAAAGATGTTTAGTTAGACACAAACGAACTGACACAAACGAACCATTCAGTTACAAAAGAAAGATTACCTCTCATTTAGTCTGCATCATAAACATATGTAATTAAATTAGGTTGTGTACTTTTCTTTGGAAATATAAGTTCACAGCTACAGTTAATTGGTTTTACTTTGTTTGCTACCTTTTGCCCTTTTGTGATCAGTTTGAGCCACAGCCCCATTCTCAAAAGCTTCTTTAGAAAAATAATAAATAAAGAGTGACTCTCAATGAAAACGTTAAAAATTTGTTAAATTAAAACATAACAGTACCATGCTGCCATTAATTTATATAATACACAATACAAGACTAAGCCCTACAAAACATAAAGTGTTGTTTAGGTTACAAATAGGTATGCAATCTGCAAGCAAATAGCTATCCTTTGTCACAGGAATAAAACAATCATGTTGCTCTAAGAAGGAATAACAACTGTATACCATAGAATCTAAATAAACATATAGTCAACATTTGTTGTTCAGAGCAAAGCTTCTCAGAGACATCTAACATCTATGCAGCATGACAGTAGAAAACTGTAAAATGAGTATTATCTCCTCAATTAACATTGAGTTTAGGACAGGATGGTTTGGAAAGTGGCGGGGTCAACAAATTACGAGGTGTAACATTTTGGCATACAGTGCACTAAGAATTAAATGTTTATGCAGAACAACACTGTCAAACACGGAATTACATAAAAAATATAATGGAAGGAAACATTCCACATGGGAAAAATTATATAAAAACAAAGATGAGGTGACTTACCGAACAAAAGCGCTGGCAGGTCGATAGACACACAAACAAACACAAACATACACACAAAATTCAAGCTTTCGCAACAAACTGTTGCCTCATCAGGAAAGAGGGAAGGAGAGGGGAAGACGAAAGGAAGTGGGTTTTAAAGGAGAGGGTAAGGAGTCATTCCAATCCCGGGAGCGGAAAGACTTACCTTAGGGGGAAAGAAGGACAGGTATACACTCGCACACACACACATATCCATCCACACATACAGACACAAGCAGACATATTTAAAGACAAAGAGTTTGGGCAGAGATGTCAGTCGAGGCAGAAGTGTAGAGGCAAAGAAGTTGTTGAAAGACAGGTGAGGTATGAGTGGCGGCAACTTGAAATTAGCGGAGATTGAGGCCTGGCGGATGACGAGAAGAGAGGATATACTGAAGGGCAAGTTCCCATCTCCGGAGTTCGGATAGGTTGGTGTTGGTGGGAAGTATCCAGATAACCCGGACGGTGTAACACTGTGCCAAGATGTGCTGGCCGTGCACCAAGGCATGTTTAGCCACAGGGTGATCCTCATTACCAACAAACACTGTCTGCCTGTGTCCATTCATGCGAATGGACAGTTTGTTGCTGGTCATTCGCGGCAACACAACCACCTAACCTTTATGCATATCGTTGTCTACCAACCCAAGTCCAACATAGCCCAGCTGTAACCAACACCTATTCGCCTTTTTTCATTCCAGATCTCCAGTTTCTTTCCGGTTCACCTTTATCTCTCCCCATATATTTTTATTTTCATTTTCATTTCACCTCATGTTACACTTTCCACCTTCTAATACCATGTCACCCTCACAACACCCCCACAATGACCCCATTAAGTTTTATTTACATTCCCTCCGCAAACATGCCTTCGCCCTAGCCAGATTACACTCCCATATTCTGTTTTCTCAGGCTTGTCTGACATTTGGCATCACCCCCAAAGGCCTCACACTTAAAGTTCCCATCTCTGGCTGCAACCCTTCCTTCCATCAGTCCCTATACCAGTTCCAAACTGAACAATCCATTGCCCTCACCCACCTAATCCTTCACCTACACATCAACTCAGCCAATGAACACACCCGTCAACTCCTATCCTTCATAAAAGTCCTTAATCTTTCCTCTCCCACATCCACACCGGCTGTTCAGAGCATCCTCCTACAGGCCAACCGTAAATTAGAACAGCATGCCACCCTCCACCTCAAAAAACTATCCAATCTCCTGGTTTCCCACCTCCGGAAAGGCAACTCACTCACCCTTCACAACCTTTCTAGCAAACCTCAACCTCCTCTCATTGCACACAAACCCAGTCTCTCCCATCTACTCAATCTCCCACTTCCAGCTCCACTCCCTCCAAAACCTCAAAATTCCGATCAACGCAATCTGGAACCACAACACCCTAATTCAGTAGTTAACCTTTCCTCCAAACCTCTCTCCCAATCCGAAACCTCTGTCCTATCCAAAGGCCTCACCTTCAGCCCCACTCCCAGATTCAACCAAACAGCCCTCGTCAAATATTTACTGTCCTACACTCGTACTCTCTGCTGGAAGTATCACTTTGCCACGAAGAAAAATGATCCTAATCCTACTCCTAATGATCCGACTCCTCAAGACACCATCCAAATTGAACCCTGCCTGGAACAGTTCCGTCCTCTGTCACAGCGGGACACACCTCCTCTTCCTCAAAATCACCCTCTCCAAACCTTCCAGGAATTTCTGACTTCCAGCCTTGCATCTCAATCCTTCTTAAAAAACCTTAATCCTACACCCAACATCACCACTGCTGAAGCCCAGGCTATCCGTGATCTGAAGGCTGACCGATCCATCGTCATTCTTCCGGCGGACAAGGGTTCCATGACCGTGGTACTTGATCGTCGGGAGTATGTGGCTGAGGGACTGCGTCAGCTTTCAGACAACACCACATACAAAGTTTGCCAAGGTAACCCCATTCCCGATGTCCAGGCGGAGCTTCAAGGAATCCTCAGAACCTTAGGCCCCCTGCAAAACCTTTCACCTGACTCCATCAACCTCCTGACCCCACCGACACCCCGCACCCCTACCTTCTACCTTCTTCCTAAAATCCACAAACCCAATCATCCCGGCCGCCCCATTGTAGCTGGTTACCAAGCCCCCACAGAACGTATCTCTGCCTACGTAGGTCAACACCTTCAACCCATTACATGCAGTCTCCCATCCTTCATCAAGGACACCAACCACTTCCTCGAATGCCTGGAATCCTTACCCAATCTGTTACCCCCGGAAACTATCCTTGTAACCATTGATGCCACGTCCTTATACACAAATATTCCGCACGTCCAGGGCCTCGCTGCGATGGAGCATTTCCTTTCACGCCGATCACCTGCCACCCTACCTAAAACCTCTTTCCTCATCACCTTAGCCAGCTTCATCCTGACCCACAACTTCGTCACTTTTGAAGGCCAGACATACCAACAATTAAAGGGAACAGCCATGGGTACCAGGATGGCCCCCTCGTACGCCAACCTATTCATGGGTCGCTTAGAGGAAGCCTTCTTGGTTACCCAAGTCTGCCAACCCAAAGTTTGGTACAGATTTATTGATGACATCTTCATGATCTGGACTCACAGTGAAGAAGAACTCCAGAATTTCCTCTCCAACCTCAACTCCTTTGGTTCCATCAGTTTCACCTGGTCCTACTCCAAATCCCATGCCACTTTCCTTGACGTTGACCTCCACCTGTCCAAAGGCCAACTTCACACAATCAAACCCACCAACAAGCAACAGTACCTCCATTATGACAGCTGCCACCCATTCCACATCAAACGGTCCCTTCCCTACAGCCTAGGTCTTCGTGGCAAACGAATCTGCTCCAGTACGGAATCCCTGAATCATTACACCAACAACCTGAAAACAGCTTTTGCATCCCGCAACTACCCTCCCGACCTGGTACAGAAGCAAATAACCAGAGCCACTTCCTCGTCCCCTCAAACCCAGAATCCCCCACAGAAGAACCACAAAAGTGCCCCACTTGTGACAGGATACTTTCCGGGACTGGACCAGACTCTGAATGTGGCTCTCCAGCAGGGATACGACTTCCTCAAATCCTGCCCTGAAATGAGATCCATCCTTCATGAAATCCTCCCCACTCCGCCAAGAGTGTCTTTCCGCCGTCCACCTAACCTTCGTAACCTGTTAGTTCATCCCTATGAAATCCCCAAACTACCTTCCCTACCCTCTGGCTCCTATCCTTGTAACCGCCCCCGATGCAAAACCTGTCCCATGCACCCTCCCACCACCACCTACTCCAGTCCTGTAACCCGGAAGGTGTACACGATCAAAGGCAGAGCCACGTGTGAAAGCACCCACGTGATTTACCAACTGACCTGCCTACACTGTGACGCATTCTATGTGGGAATGACCAGCAACAAACTGTCCATTCGCATGAATGGACACAGGCAGACAGTGTTTGTTGGTAATGAGGATCACCCTGTGGCTAAACATGCCTTGGTGCACGGCCAGCACATCTTGGCACAGTGTTACACCGTCCGGGTTATCTGGATACTTCCCACCAACACCAACCTATCCGAACTCCGGAGATGGGAACTTGCCCTTCAGTATATCCTCTCTTCTCGTCATCCGCCAGGCCTCAATCTCCGCTAATTTCAAGTTGCCGCCACTCATACCTCACCTGTCTTTCAACAACTTCTTTGCCTCTACACTTCTGCCTCGACTGACATCTCTGCCCAAACTCTTTGTCTTTAAATATGTCTGCTTGTGTCTGTATGTGTGGATGGATATGTGTGTGTGTGCGAGTGTATACCTGTCCTTCTTTCCCCCTAAGGTAAGTCTTTCCGCTCCCGGGATTGGAATGACTCCTTACCCTCTCCTTTAAAACCCACTTCCTTTCGTCTTCCCCTCTCCTTCCCTCTTTCCTGATGAGGCAACAGTTTGTTGCGAAAGCTTGAATTTTGTGTGTATGTTTGTGTTTGTTTGTGTGTCTATCGACCTGCCAGCGAATTACATAAAAAGTTATTCAAAACTACACAGGTAACTGGATACTGCAGAATGAAGGAAAATAACTCTTTATTGTGTCACCGTTCTAGTGGTTAATGGTCTGTTGTCTCAGACTTCAAGATTATATAAGTGAGCATGAAGGAAAATAACAAATTCTATTAAAACTTTTGATAGTTACATGAGAACTTGGAGACAAATGATTGAAAGTGTAAGGTAGCAACCCAATTTGTAGTTGAGGCATTATTCGGTTGATAGGAAGATTAAAAACAGACCGAGCTAGTACAAAACATACACACATTATGGCTACATTGTTTCAGTCAAATACAAATTTCTTGTAGAATCATTCGAAGAAAGTATGTGTTCAGTACCATGAAAGAAAGAAGATAAGAAAGCGGCAGGTGTTGATGATATACCTTCTGAACTAATTAAGAAATCAGGAGACAAAATGAAAGCTACATTACTGCAACTCATACAGAAAATATACAAAACAGGTGAAGTTCCTGAAGACTATCAGAAATGCATCATATTCCCCATACCTAAGAAAGCATCTACTATGGACTGTGAAAACCATCGAACACTCAGTCTTCTTTCACACGCATCAAAAATTCTAATAAGAATAATTTTGAAAAGAGTTGAAAACCAATTGAATAGCACTCTAAGTGAAGACCAATTCGGTTTTAGAAGCGGTGTAGGGACGAGGGAAGCAATCTTATCTTTAAGACTAATAATTGAGAAACAAATTTCCAAAAACAAACAAGTATTTATAGCCTTCGTAGACCTCGAAAAGGCATTTGACAATGTTGTATGGCCAGAAATGTTTAGAATTCTGAAGAAGGCTGGTCTGAAATATAATGATAGAAGGATAATCTTTAAAATATACCAAAATGAAACAGCCTTAGTTAAGAAGGAAAACAAAGAAGAAACAGCAAGAATAAGGAAAGGAGTGAGACAGGGATGCCCACTATCTCCAGTAATTTTCAACGCATATATCCAAGAAGCAATAGACAAAATAAGAGAGAATATTGAAGTAGGAATAAAACTTAACGGAATGAAAATAGATATGTTGCGATATGCAGATGATATCGCCATAATTACAGAAAGGAAAGAAGATTTAGAAGCCGCACTCAATGAAATGGAAAACACCTTAAAAGAACAATATGGAATGAAAATAAATAAGAAAAAGACTAAAGTGATGGTGAGTGGCGCCCTGAACTACAATGAACCCATACGAATAACAATAAAGGGAGAGAAACTAGGGCAGGTTACAGAATTTAACTACTTAGGTAGCAAAATAACAGCAGATGGAAGGAGCAAAAGTGACATTAAAAACAGAATACAACTTGCCAAAATAGCATTCAATGGAAAAAGAAACTTACTGACGAGTAGAAATGTTAGTTTAGACGTAAGAAAGAGAGTCATGAAAACCTATGTGTGGAGTACAGCCCTTTACGGATGTGAAACTTGGACTAGTGGAAAAGAAGAAAAGAGAAGATTAGAGGCATTCGAAATGTGGTGCTACCGGAGAATGGAAAAAATCAGCTGGCGAGACAAGGCTACAAACGAAGATGTCCTCAGAAGAGTGAAAGAAAACAGATCTCTTTGGCGAAATATACAGAAAAGAAGAATAACCTTCATAGGTCACATTTTACGGCATAACAATTTCATTAAGAGAATATTAGAAGGAATCATTGAAGGAAGAACTCGCCGAGGACGACCTAGATTAAGCTACATTCAACAAGTAATAAATGACATCGGGTGCCAGACCTATGCAGATATGAAGAAGAAAGTTGACAAAAGAACGGAATGGCGTGCTGCTGCCAACCAACCTGTGGGTTGATAACCGAAGAAGAAGACCATGAAAGCACTTCTATCATGCAGTATAACTTGGATGTGACTTTACTATCAAGTGTAGAATGGGACCTCTATTGATCCACCAGAGATAGTATGGACACACAGTCTTGTGAAGTAGTTTTGAACATGTTTTCCAAAAACTGTCTTGAGCAACTAGTTTGACAGCCCATGTGCTGTGGAGATATTTTAGACCTTGTAGCTACAAACAGGCCTGAGCTTATTGACATTGTCAGTATAGAGACAGGGATTGACCATGATGTCCTCATAGTGGCAATGGTTACTAAAGTTGATAAATCCATCGGCACTAGCAATGTTTTAATGCTGGAAACAGCAAATAAGCAATTCTTAGCATACTCATTAGTGAATGTACATCATTAGTTCCAACACCATAGTTGCAGAGAATCTACAGGCAAGGTTTAAATTGATTGAAAGTCGGGTACTGAAGAGGTACGTGCCATGTAACTGGGTTAATAATGGAAAAGAAGCAGTTTCAAAAAGAATGCAGAAGTGTAAAGGAAGCTAGTAGACATTCATCATCATCATTAGTGTTCTGCCAAAAGGCAGGTTTTCACATGGTAGTTCTCCATGCTGTCCGGTTTTCTGCCATCCTCTTCAGATCCACATAATTTCCTCTTCCCTTTATGTCATCTATCATCTTGTATCTCCTTCTTCAATGTTCTCCCACAAACCAGTCCTTTCAAAGCATCTGCTAGCAAGCAATCCCTTCTCAATGAATGTCCCAACCAGTTCATTTTCCTTTCTCTTGTAACCTTCAGCAGACACCTTTCTCACCAACCCTTTCCAGTACTCTTTCATTCCTCACTCTTTCCATCCAGTTCAACCTCTCCATTCTCCTCCACATCCACATCTCAAATGCTTCTAGCCTTTTTTCATCCTCTCGTCTCAGTGTTCATATTTCTGCCCCATATAGTGCCAGACCTTTATCTAATTTGTGACATAACAGTCTCCTCTTTCTGTTGAATGCCTCCTTCGCTATGGCAATTCAAGTTTTCACCTCCTGGTGACATCTCAAGTCTTCTGTTATTGTGCTTCCACGATATTTACATGCACTTACCTGGCTAATGGTAGCGTGTCCTATTTAAAAACTGGACATTCTGGAATCTTGTATTGATGACCATACTCTTTGTTTTTGCTGTGTTTACTTGCATCCCATATTCCACACAAGTTTCATTCAGCTGTTTCAGCATGTTATTCACTGTCCGCTCACTTTCTGCCACTAATACCATGCCATCAGCAAATCTTATATATTCTGTTCTCTTTTCACCAATACACACTCCTCTTTTCCCATCTAAGCCTTTTGCAATAATCTCTCCAAGGTTTGCATTAAACAACAGTGGGGAAAGGCAACAACCTTGTCTAACACCTCATCCAATGCTGCTTCCTTCTACATTTCATTTCCAATCCTTATCCTCACTTTCTGGTGTAAAAACAGATTCTACATCAGTCGTCTCTCTTTCCAATCTAGTCTTTTTCTCTTCAAAATGTCCATCAGCTTGTTCCACTGAACTCTGTCAAAAGCCTTTCTAAGTCTATAAAAACCACAAAGATTTTCCTACCTTTTTCCATATATCTTTCCCCTATAGTCCTTAACAGGCCAATAGCATCTCTTGTTCCTTTTCCTATTCTAAATCTGAACTGCTCCTCTGCAGTCCCTCTATCCAGCTTGCCATATAGCCTTCTATTCAACACTTTAGCTGTCGCGCAGAGTGGCTGCGTGGTTTGAGGCGTGATATCATGGATTGCACAGGCCCTCCTGCCAGAGGTTTGAGTCCTCCCTCAAGCATGGGTGTGTGTCGTTCTTAGCATAAGTTAGTTTAAGTAGTGTGTAAGTCTAGGGACCGATGACCTCAGCAGTTTGGTCCCTTATGAATTCACACTCATTTGAACACTTTAGCTGCATGAGAAAAATTAGACTGATGGTCCGGTGCTCTTCACATTTTTTAGTGTTTCTCTTTTTCTCTATTGGTATCCTAACTGTTGCAAGGAAGTCCTCAGGCCATTCCCCTTTGTCATATCATTACAGAGGCAGACTATTTCTTTTCTTGCCTTGTTTCCCAGACTCTTCAACAGTTTTGCTGGCAAATCATCAATTCCACACGCCTTCCTATTCTTCATCTCCTTCAGCGCTTTTTCGACTTCTGCTTCCAAGATGGTGAATCCCTTTCCATCTTCCGGCACCTATTCCTCCTCCTCAGGGGCACCGCCTTAATGTAGCAGTGTCCATGCAGGTGAGGAGATTTGCGTGCTCCGGATCTGGAATGCTATGCCGGCAGTAGCTTAGCTACCAGAAGCGTCACCCAAGCCGGACAGGCCAAAGGGGAGGAGTCAGACAATGTGTGTCCCGCAATGGCCTATTGCTCCCCATTTCCTACCTCAAACCTGTCCACACCATGACCTTTTCCTGTCATTTCTTGTTATACAAGGTGTGAATGGAAAGTTTTAAGAATGGACTTGTGATTGTACAATGGTGGTGCTTACATGCTACTATGATGCATCTCCTTCAAAATAGTCCCTTCCTGACTGAAAGCACCGACTCCAATGGTGTTTCCACTTTTGGAAACATTCCTGGACTTTTTTTTTCCTGGAAGTGTGTTATGGACGCTCTATGCATTTGCCAGGATGTCTTCAGTTGAGTCAAATCACTTCCCTTTCAGTGAAAATTTCAGTTTAGGAAACAGACAGAAGTCCGCAGGGGCCAAATCGAGGGGAATATGGTGGTTTTGGAAGCACAGGAATTTTGAATTTGGCCAAAAATTCAACGATGGAGAAGGCACGATTAGTCAGAGCAGCATTGTCGTGGTGTAGCACCCAACTCCTGTCTTTCCACAATGCAGGCCTTTTCTTCCGCACCTTTTCGCACAAATGTTCAAGGACACATTCAAAGTATTCCTGGTTAATTGTCTGTCCTCCAGGGGCAAATTCATTATGCACAATATGGTAGAATCGAAAAAAGTCACCAACATTGTCTTCACCTTCGACCGACTTTGCCGTGCTTCTTTCGGTTGTGGTGATCCTGGAGTCTTCCACTGTGAAGACTGCAAGTTCAGGTCTTCAACTGCATAGAAACTTAACTTCGTCAGCCATCTCCATAATTCTAAGTCTACAATCAGAGCACACTAAGTCATGAACTTCCACAACACTTTCATTCGTTTTTGAGGTGGAGGGACTGGCCAGACTGTGATTCATTTTCATACGATTCACGGCCATTTTTAAATCTCTTGAACCAGACAAAAACATTTGAATGGCTCATACAGTTATCTCCAAAAGCTGTTTTTAATAGTTCATAAGTCTCAGAAGCTGATTTCCCAGTTTTCAAACAAAATTTCACATAAATTCGTTGCTCCATTTTTATGTCCATTTTCATGCAGACGGAATCTGGCAACAAGCCCTAATAGACCCACACTCAACCAGCTGCCACAACGAACTGAATAAAGGAAACACAGTTTCCTTTCAGAGGGTGTTCAAGGACAAGGCAATGACTCACTCTCCACCCTCCGTGTACCTACCTACCACGCCAGTAAGCAGTAGTTTCCACTCACACCTCATATGTATAAGACCTCAATGGCAGTGACAGTGGAGAAAAAGTCTTTCACAGATGTGAAGCTGGCGGAAGAGGCACCTTTTCTCTTTGGGTGCAAAAAGACTACAAGTAGGGACTGTACCCCAGAGGGGCAGTTACAGACAGCATCTGACTCATAGTGAGCGGTTGATTTTAGGCTGGGCAACCTACTGCCTATATAGAAAGTAACAGGAAACTACCACATTACATTCCCAAGCAGTACATGGTATGTCTCTCCATGTGAAAGATTCCACAGTTAAAACTTTCCCTTATTCGGATCTCTAGGAGGGGAACACATTGAGAGTAGACAAGGTATGTGAGGACACTACTGCAAGCAGGAAAGCTAGAGAATGAAAACAGGAGATGAAAAGGAACAGATTAGATGCCCTTGGTTTGTGTGAAATGAGATGGGGAGAGAATGGGGAGATAGAAAGTGGAGATTATAAGCTCTTTTACTCAGGGGAAATCAAGAGTGGTGAAAACGGAGTAGGAATATTGATAGGGCAAAAGCTGAAAAATAAGGTAATGAAGGTACAATATATTGATGGAAGACTGATGATGATACAACTGAAAGGTAGTTCAAAAGATCTGCTGTTAATACAGGTATATATGCCAACCAGCCAACACAGAGATGAGGAAATGGAAGAATATTATGAGAAAATACATGAACTCATTGAGACAGAAAATAAAAATGCCTGCAGTATCATCATGGGGGATTGGAATGCAGCGGTGGGTGAAGGAAGAGATGAAGATACAGTAGGAAAATTTGGATTAGGAATAAGAAACAAGAGAGGTGAATGACTAATTAGTTTCTGTAAAGAAAATTCATTAGTGGTGGGTAATACATAATTTGAACACCACAAAAGGAGACATTACACATGGATATCAAATTTGAATAGGGGAAGATATCAGTTGGACTACATCCTGATACAAAACGGATTTATGAACTGTTTGAAGAATGCCAAAGCTTATCCAGGAGCAGATATAAATTCAGACCACAACCTAGTAGTGGGAGAAATACAAATGAAGATGAAAAAAGTCTGGAGAGGTAAAGCAAAAGAAAGACTAAACATAGAAAGACACAAAAAGATATGAAAGGCATCAGATTTTGAAAACAGATTTATGGAAAAATGGGAAAGAGGTAGTGTTGATGAAAGTGTTAATGACAAATGGATAAAAATGAGGGAAGGACTCATGGACTCTGCCAAAGAAGTACTAGGAATTAGATTATTCCAAAGTACCATGAAAGAATGGATAACAGAAGACATGTTGAACAAGATGGAAGAGCGGAGAAAGTGGAAAAATGTAGAGAGTGAAAAAGGCACAAAGAGGTACAGGAAACAATAATGAATTAAGAAAAGAAACTGAAGAAGCAAGGGAAAAATGGATGAATAAAATGCAACAAAATGGAGAAAGAGGGAAAGTATGAAATGATGTATATAGACTGCCTAGTGAGATAGTTTTTTTAATGTAAAAGAAAGAGGAATAACATGGAGATAGAAAGAGCAGATTGTATTCTATCAGAAGAACCGCAGGAGGTTTTGAACAGATGGTAGAATATATTGAATGTCTGTATAAGGGGGATGAAATACGAAGCGAAATTAAGGTAGAAGTAGACTTTCAAGTGCCTACAAAAAGATCAATATGTGATGCATACAACAACTCTCACTGTCATAAGTTTGTAAATTATTTTGCAACAAGCCCAAGAAAATTCAAATCCTATGTAAAATCAACAAGTGGTGACAAGCCAGATGTGACTAGAAGGCAGCAAAAGGAAAGCTCAAGTTTTAAATTTTGCATTTAAAAAATAATTCCTGCTGCAAGGTTGTGCAGGTATACCATTGTCTAACCATCACACAGACTCCACTGGATGATATAGAAATAAGTCAATCATGGCAGTGAGATGCATCTGAAAGAGTTTAAGACAAATTTGTCACTAGGGCTGGATGGGATCCCCGTTCAGTTTTACAGAGAGTATTCTATAGCATTCTCCTCTTACTTAGCTTGCAATTATCATGAATCTCCCATCTGATGCAAAGTCCCATGTCACTGGAAAAAAGGTGGTGATTCTCGTATATGAGATGGATAACAGAATGGAACTGCAAAATTACTAACAAATATCCTTAACATTGGCATGCAGCAGTATTCCTGAACATTTTTTAAGTTTGAATAAAACAAATTTATTTGAGACATAAAAGATTATATCCACAAATCGACATATTTAGAATGCATCACTGCTGTGAAACTCAGCTTGCCCTGTCCTTACACGATATTCCATGATCCTCAATTACCAGGAAGTGTTTCACACAGTGCTCCATTGCACACTGTTAATGAAGGTTTGAAGTTCTGACAAGATAGATGACAGGCCCAAATGCTTCTTAAGGAATAGACTCAGTACACTGTCCTGAACAATGAGTGCTCTGTCATAATCAAAACTATGTTCTCTTTCTCTCAATCCTTTTCATCCTCTAGTCTCTATTCCACCCCCCCCCCCACCCTCCACCCACCACCCACCCTGCCCACCACTGTCTCTCTCGGCTACACACATACACATACACGTACAAACACTCAATTATATACGTAAAAGAGCATCAAAAAGTAAGGTTTTTCAATAAATTTTACCACTGTTGGCAACATTATTATGTAATTTATTCTCCACTTCAAATGTTTTTAGCAAGCCATCATGATTGCTTGTATGTCTACAAAATATCTGTATTAAGTTACGTCAAGTTAATAGAAAAAAAAAAAAAAAAAAATCTGTGACTGTTTGAGATATTTACACTTTTTTGTTCATATGCCCAACCAAAGATCTCCATAATACCTTTAGATCTGTTCTAAAATAGTATTCTGTTTTATGTTCTTTGCGCTTACTGTATTCTATACACAATCTCTGTTCTATTTAGTGTTTACAAAGTATGAAGGTATAATCACCAGAGGTATTTTTATTTTTCCATTTGTGTTTTTATATTTAGATTTGTATTTTTAAGTTTAGATTTGTATTTTTACTTTTACATTTATATTTTTATTGATCCCCTCTGTAAAATGCCTGTGGGCAATGTAGTTAAACAATGTTTTGTTTTTGCCTCATTCCACTAGAGAGTGACACAGGTTACCCAAAAACCATGATATGGCACATATGTGTCATACTAATCACATAAATCTACCTGACAATAGAGGCTTAAACCTCTTAAATGTGACAAAGAAATAAATAAATTATAACAATTAATAGTAATTGTGATATTTCATTAGATATTAATAATAGTCATGGTAAAGCCTACTTAAAAATATACACAGTTAAAACACAATACTGTTGTTGTTGTGATCTTCAGTCCTGAGACTGGTTTGATGCAGCTCTCCATGCTACTCTATCCTGTGCAAGCTTCTTCATCTCCCAGTACCTACTGCAGCCTACATCCTTCTGAATCTGCTTAGTGTATTCATCTCTTGGTCTCCCTCTACGATTTTTACCCTCCACGCTGCCCTCCAATACTAAATTGGTGATCCCTCAATGTCTCAGAACGTGTCCTACCAACTGATCCCTTCTTCTTGTCAAGTTGTGCCACAAACTCCTCTTCTCCCCAATTCTATTCAATACCTCCTCATTAGTTATGTGATCTACCCATCTAATCTTCAGCATTCTTCTGTAGCACCACATTTCGAAAACTTCTATTCTCTTCTTGTCTAAACTGTTTATCATCCATGTTTCACTTCCATACATGGCTACACTCCATACAAATATTTCCAGAAACGACTTCCTGACATTTCGATCTATACTCGATGTTAAAAAATTTTTCTTCTTCAGAAACGCTTTCCTTGCCATTACCAGTCTACATTTTATATCCTCTCTACTTTGACCATCATCAGTTATTTTGCTCCCTAAATAGCAAAACTCCTTTACTACTTTAAGTGTCTCATTTCCTAATCTAATTCCCCCAACATCACCCGACTTAATTCGACTACATCCCATTATCCTCGTTTTGCTTTTGTTGATGTTCATCTTATACCCTCCTTTCAAGACACTGTCCATTCCATTCAACTGCTCTTCCAAGTCCTTTGATGTCTCTGACAAAGTTACAATGTCATCGGCGAACCTCAAAGTTTTTATTTCTTCTCCATGGAATTTAATACATACTCCGAACTTTTCTTTTGTTTCCTTTATTGCTTGCTCAATATACAGATTGAATAACATCAAGGATAGGCTACAACCCTGTCTCACTCCCTTCCCAACCACTGCTTCCCTTTCATGCCCCTCGACTCTTATAACTGCCTTCTGGTTTCTGTACAAATTGTAAATAGCCTTTCGCTCCCTGTATTTTACCCCTGCCACCTTCAGAATTTGAAAGAGAGTAATCTAATCAACATTGTCAAAAGCTTTCTCTAAGTCTACAAATGCTAGAAATGTAGGTTTGCCTTTCCTCAATCTTTCTTCTAAGATAAGTCGTAGGGTCAGTATTGCCTCACGTGTTCCAACATTTCTACGGAATCCAAACTGATCTTTCCCGAGGTCGGCTTCTACCAGTTTTTCCATTTGTCTGTAAAGAATTCGCATTAGTATTTTGCAGCTGTGACTTATTAAACTGATAGTTTGGTAATTTTCACATCTGTCAACACCTGCTTTCTTTGGGATTAGAATTATTGTATTTTCTTGAAGTCTGAGGGTATTTTGCCTGTCTCATACATTTTGCTCACCAGATGGTAGAGTTTTGTCAGGGCTGGCTCTCCCAAGGCTGTCAGTAGAACTAATGGAATGTTGTCTACTCCGGGGGCCTTGTTTCGACTCAGGTCTTTCAGTGCTCTGTCAAACTCTTCACGCAGTATCGTATCTCCCATTTCATCTACATCCTTTTCCATTTCCATAATATTGTCCTCAAGTACATCGCTCTTGTATAGACCCACTATATACTCCTTCCACCTTTCGGCTTTCCCTTCTTTGCTTAGAACTGGGTTTCCATCAAAGCTCTTGATATTCATACAAGTGGTTTTCTTTTCTCCAAAGGTCTCCTTAATTTTCCTGTAGGCAGTATCTATCTTACCCCTAGTGAGATAAGCCTCTACATCCTTACATTTGTCCTCTAGCCATCCCTGCTTAGCCATTTTGCACTTCCTGTCGATCTCATTTTTGAGACGCTTGTATTACTTTTTGCCTGCTTCATTTACTGAATTTTTATATTTTCTCCTTTCATCAATTAAATTCAATATTTCTTCTGTTACCCAAGGATTTCTACTAGCCCTCGTCTTTTTACCTATTTGGTCCTCTGCTGCCTTCGCTACTTCATCCCTCAGAGCTACCCATTCTTCTTCTACTGTATTTCTTTCCCCCATTCCTGCCAATTGTTCCTTATGCTCTCCCTGAAACTCTGTACAACCTCTGGTTTAGTCAGTTTATCCAGGTCTCATCTCCTTAAATTCCCACCTTTTTGCAGTTTCTTCAGTTCTAATCTACAGTTCATAACCAATAGATTGTGGTCAGAGTCCACATCTAACCCCTGGAAATGTCTTGCAATTTAAAACCAGGTTCCTAAATCTCTGTCTTTTCATTATATAATCTATCTGATACCTTTTAGTATCTCCAGGGTTCTTCCATGTATACAACCTTCTTTCATGATTCTTAAACCAAGTGTTAGCTATGATTAAGTTATGCTCTGAGCAAAATTCTACCAGGCGGCTTCCTCTTTCTTTCCTTAGCCCCAATCCATATTCACCTACTTTGTTTCCTTCTCTCCCTTTTCCTACTCCTGAATCCAGTCACCCATGACTATTAAATTTTCGTCTCCCTTCACTACCTGAATAATTTCTTTTATCTCATCATATGTTTCATCAATTTCTTCGTCATCTGCAGTGCTAGTAGGCATATAAACTTGTACTACTGTAATAGGCGTGGGCTTCGTGTCTGTCTTGGCTACAATAATGCGTTCACTATGCTGTTTGTAGTAGCTTACCCGCACTCCTATTTTTTAATTCATTATTAAACCTACTCCTGCATTACCCCTTTCTGATTTTGTATTTATAACCCTGTATTCACCTGACCAGAAGTCTTGTTCCTCCTGCCACCAAACTTCACTAATTCCCACTATATCTAACTTTAACCTATCCATTTCCCTTTTAAAATTTTCTAACCTACCTGCCCGATTAAGGGATCTGACATTTCACGCTCCGATCCGTAGAACACCAGTTTTTTTTTCTCCTGATAACGACGTCCTCCTGAGTAGTCCCCGCCCGGAGATCCGAATGGGGGACTATTTTACCTCCGGAATATTTTACCCAAGAGGACACCATCATCATTTAATCATACAGTAAAGCTGTATGCCCTCGGGAAAAATTATGGCTATAGTTTCCCCTTGCTTTCAGCCGTTCGCAATACCAGAACAGCAAGGCCATTTTGGTCAGTGTTGCAAGACCAGATCAGTCAATCATCCACACTGTTGCCCCTGCAACTACTGAAAAGGCTGCTGCCCCTCTTCAGGAACCACACGTTTGTCTGGCCTCTCAACCGATACCCATCCGTTGTGGTTGCACCTACGGTACGGCCATCTGTATCGTTGAGGCACGCAAGCCTCCCCACCAACGGCATGGTCCTGGTTCATGGGAGGAGAAGTACAAATACTTCCAACATAATCTATGCACCCCTCTCTAGAGTTCAGAATGGAAATCTACATTCTGGTGCAAAAATCTATAACAGGTTGCCAGTGGACCACAGACAAAAAAATCGAAAATCCTCAAATAAAAAAAGAACTCATTACCCATTCCTGCTACAATATATCTGAATACTTGCACTTGAGAATGCAAAGACTATTTACAACTCTACTTGGGAAAGCAAAGACTATTTATAGCAAGACTATTTATAAATTGACAAAGAAGATTGAAGAGTGTCTCAGATTGGTAAAGGAGAAAAGGGACCACTTGCAGTGTCAGGAATATACCACATGCCACGCTCATGTGGAAAAGTTTATGTTGGAATGACTGACAATCAATCAACACCAGGGTCCCAGAACATAAGAGGCATTGCAGATTGGGGCAGGTGGAGAAGAGAAGAGCTATCACACCCACCTGTTCAAAGAAGCTATAGAAATAACAAATATGGGAATAACTTCAACAAAAAATAAAAAAGCCTCGAGGTGAGTGGATCTTGGATTGCCATGCTGCAGCAAATGGCCTTTGCACATAGCAAAAGGAGAAACCACCGGAAATGACTGCAGAAAAGCCCTCGGACAGTGACGCGCCAAGTACATACAATCTGCAGCATCATACTTGAGTCCACTCCACCACAAGCAATGGAGGGTGAAGCTTTGACAATGCCAGTTACTTGTGTTGGTGAAGTGTCAGAAAAATCATCAATCAAATGTCAGCCAAAGAACCCAAGACAGAAGCCAACAGGCAGTTAGTCAACAAGTGGCCACGAGAGCCTTAACAATTTGGTACTACGCCTGTACGGGTAGGAGATATGCAGATTGAACCAACAGCATGACCAAGAACAGAAGAAGAAAGCATTACTGATGTCCTCTCTCATCGTCCTGTCGCAGTGCCAGAATGAAGGGGCTACACTGATGTTCTTGAAATGTAAGCGCCTATTCACCACCAACCAAGAACATTGTACCTACCACAGATTGGAACAAGCTGTTCTTTGTGAGTGAATTCAGGATGCACTTGGCAAGAATGGATGAGGAGCGTTTGGACATTTTCTGTCAACTATGTAGCAGAATGAATTGAGACAAGTGGGATAAGATCAACAGCATCACTCGCAGGAGCACGCAGAATGAACTCGAACACTGCACTGAACGACAGTAGAATAAGTTTGCAAGGTGCCACAAGCAGACTGACAAGGTGATTCCCAACATATCGTGCACAGTGGTCAACCTCACTGAACGACAACTGACAAAAGAGGAACAGTCTGTCCTTCAAGAACATGGGAATTTTGCTATCGTTCTGAGAACTGTACCTGCGGAGGACATCACTGCTAACGCTGAAGCAGCCATTTGGACCTTCCTCGTGAAAGAGCTGAGAAAATATGCACTGAAACAGCACTGAGCAAAACCACCAGCATACAACCTGAAGAAAGAAGAGGCACAAGCTATCAAGAGTCTTAACCCAACAAGCATATATTGGTGCTGGCAGCCAATAAGAGAAATGCAACCACTGTAATAATGGTCAAAGATTACGAGCAGAGATCCAGGACCCTGACGATGCACCAAAAACTAAGTACAGCTCCAATGCAGGGCATCACACGGAATATGAATCGATTAATCAAGATGTCTTCTCTCTCGGCGGATGTACAGAGGAACCTGCACAACACAGAAGCCCTACCACCTTGGCTGTATGGATTACCAAATATCTATAACAGTAATGTTACATTAAGACCAGTTGTTAGCACTCATGGCTTGCCAATGTAGAAACTGGCAAAATGCTTCGCCTCTCTTCTCCAGTTGCATGGGAAAGTCTGACACATACATAAAGGACTCAGGACATTTCATTGAGAAGCTGAAGAAACTAAAACTTGCACCAAACAACATCCTGGTCAGCTTTGACATTATTTCTTTGTTTACCACAGTGCTACTCAGTGACTCTGGAGCACACTGGTTCCATTTTCCAACAAGACATCACCAAGCTCTTTCATGCATGTCTCAATATGAGATTTCACATGGAATTGCAACTTCTATGAAGAGCTGGAAGGCATCACCACGGGTAGCCCTCCTAGCCCAGCGATGGCCAAATTCTTCATGGAATATTTTGAAGCACAAGCACTGAACTTGGCACCCTGTAAACCTAAGGTGTCGTACAGATACGTCGTGATATCCTCACTGTGTGGAGCCACGGTGAGTAACAGCTCGGTAACATCCTAAGACACTTGTCCAGCTTCCATGCCAACATAAAATTTATCATAGAAGTAGAAAAGGAGAAAGAGCTACCATTTCTAGATGTGCTGGCCACAAGGGATGGTGAAAACCTGGGACACACCGTGTATCAAAAACAGAGAGACTGAGTCCGAAAAGAGGCACGATTAATGCTCTTAAAATGCGAGCCGTATTAATATGTGAACTGCAGCACCTCATATGCAAGATGCAACGCCTGAAAAGCATTATGGGGAGCAATGGGTACTCCACCAGTTATATAATAAATGTAACAGAGTCAAACACATGGTGAAATGAGACACTGGAACAAGAAATGTCAGTACAGCCATACATTCCCAGGACTGATGGACAGAATCAGCCATATATTGCACAAACAATGTGTAAAGACTATTTATAAACTGACAAAGAATTTCAAAGAGTGTTTCAGACTGGCAGAGGAGAAAAGGGAATATACCGCATCCAACCACATGCAGAAAAGTTTACACTAGAATGACTGGACGATCAATCGACACTGGGCTTACAGAACACAACATTTCAGTCTGTGACAGGTGGAGAAATCGGCCGTAGCAGAGCATGTACTGTGTGAGGCCGACCACATAGTAAAATTCACCAGCACAGAAGTTCTGATTCTACAGAAGTGCTATCACATCCACTTGTTCAGAGAAGCTACAAAAATACACAAATATGAGAACAGCTTCAACAAGAAAGAAGAAGCCTTAAAGTGAACAGATCCTGGATCCCTGTGCTGCAGCGAATGACCACTGCAGGTAGCAAGAACAGAACAGAACTGCACTGTAAATAACCACAGAAAAGCCTTTGGACATGTGTGCACCAGGTACATACAATCTGTGGCTGTCAGCCTGACTTCAGTCCACCACCACACCAGCAACTGAGTGTGAAGCTTTGACAATGCCAACCAACCGTGCTGGTGAAATGTCAGAAAAATCGTCAATCAAATGTCGGTCAAAGAACCCGAGGCAGTTTGTCAAACCAAATTTTGGCTAACTCTCATATTATGCTGACTTCGCCAGTGGTGTGTATAAAAATATAATGTTTTGTTTGGAGCGTCAGATGTGGACAGCAATTGGGCATTACAGGAGGAGCAGCAGCAGGGGTTCTTTCCAAAGCATCTGTTTTTCTACTAACATACAAATATATAAAATCGTCTAGAAACAAGTACCTTAATTATCAATCTGAGTAAATAGCACTAGCTATGGTCAGCTGTTAGTACACTTTTGAGTTGCTTCTCCTGACTGTTACAGAGTATAGTTTGGCTTGTTCCTCATCCCTGAACTTTCTCCTTCATGATGGGATTCACAGAATATGCTGCATCAATGAATGTGAAGCAATGTCATGGTAAATTCTGTATTGTTTCAATAAATCAGAAAAATATTGTGCAGATACTTTTAGACTTACTCATGTGTATCTATTCTATTTTAATCAAAACTGTTAGAGCCAGGTTAACTCAGGTCATTAATTTATAATAAGGTCTCTTATTCAACAACTCTCAAATAAAAAGCATCATTTTTTATGTTGGAATACAATATATTTGATGATGATGATGCTGATGATGAAGTCCCATACTCCGTTACACAGCGTAGGGGACTTGCGGGAGACCCACACCGCCGTACTAAGCAAGGTGGTTTGCCATTGCATTCCTCCGACCGTAATGGGGATGAATGATGATAATGAGAACGACACAATAACACCCAGTCATCTCAAGGCAGGTGAAAATCCCTGACCCCACCTGGAATCGAACCTGGGACCCCGTGCTCGGGAAGCGAGAATGCTACCACGAGGTGTGGACACAATATATCTAAGGGAGATAATTACAGTAAAGCACTAAAGAAAATACAAGGAAAAAAGTAACAAAGCATAGCAACTGGATTCCTGAAGTAATACTGCTTCTTTAAGATTGTGGACGTTCACTGTTTACTAAATTTATAAGGCACTTTGGAGTGTTTATTAACAGCTGTTGACTGCTGTATTCAGTTTGTGCAGCAATGTTTTGACTGCTTGGGCAACGTCTGTTCTAGGCCTATTACTCCATACAACTATACCTAACACTGCCGCCTTAACATATCCTCATTAGTGCGATGTACAGACTCAGCCTTGCAACTCTTGTGATTATCTCAGTGGCCAACTAAGCTGTGCCCTGTTCTTCCTCAGCATTGAACTTCTTTCTTCCATGCAGATTTCTATAAGTGAATGGCTATAAAACAAACACTGCTTCTCTACTTAAATAATATGTAGACTAGTTCCAAATAACTCTGTATATTGTCGCAAACTTTCATGAATGGTTTTACATTATATGAGAAGTTATTTTTCCCAGAACAAAACTAATATTACTGTCTCGAAGACCTTTCATTAACGTTCTGCGAACTGTGTAACAACAATCACTTATATACATCATATTCATCTTCCTTTGGGCCACAAATCTTCCATGGTACCAGAGCTCCTGCATTCCTCCTTGCTCCAAATACATTACAAATACTCTCCAGCAAATAGACTCTGCATCTGTTGAGTAATACTTTCCCACAGTATATGGGCCAAAGTTTACAAACTAATTGCAATCACCCACATCTTTACCTGAGCTCTATATTTGATGTATGTGATACATGCCCTTCCATGATTGGCATAGATCACCACATATCCCTTCACTAAGAGAAAAGATGTCATGATCATACACCTAACAATCAACCAGTACAAACATACATATCCTCTACTTATAATTTTCATTAATTACATTGTCTTACATTTGATAGCTCCTCTCCTTTGGCTAACAAAGTGAAATAGAGTGAACCATAATTACACTGCTTTCTTTCAGAGCACTTTCAGCTCTTTAACCATTAATTCCCTTACACTGTATTCTCACCTTTGGAGGAAGTGTTATACACAATTCTAAGATCAAACATCAGGTTATGCAGAGAATCAAATACTCGTGGTAAACTTCAGAGTAGCTACTTTCTACTTTCTAAATTTATTATCTAATTTGGAGCAGATGCTCCTTTAAGCAGGGTCCTTACCCTCTTCTTCATGAATATAAGCACTTCTCCCATTTTGAAGGCTATCTTTCTGGGGATTCAGTGATCTTTTTCCTCCTATTTCATAGGCCTGGTCAGTGTGATGTACCTCTTCTGTCCTCTAAAGTTATTGAGGATCTCCCTTCCATGGGTCCACCTGAACCTCGCATAAGCTCCCTTCTTTGGGGATTACTTACCCATACAGTGGTTGGGGCATCCCTTATTTGGGTTCACCCGCACCTGGCATAAGCTCCCTTCTTTGGGGATTATTTACTCATAACTCCATATCTGAAGTAAGTCACCATTCTTCTCTACTACTTTATTGAGTACTTTAGTACTTCTCCCCTTCCGTTTCACCTAATCGTAAGACTACACCCACCAAGAAATGCCCGGGATCCCACCTGCTAAGATGTATCACCCTGGCACAAGAGGGAGAAGTTACTCGACATTCGAAACAGTACAGACTTGCCATGGTTTCCCCATCACAGAAACTGCAAAAATCCCTAACAAATCCCTTTGAAATGTAATGGAATAGCTCAAGTATATTCACGTAACCATCATCAATGATCAGTATAATTTTTGTGATAATTCACACACAAACCCAATCCTTGTTTCCATCATATGATAGTAAGTAAGCTTCCTCTTTAGTCAGTGATCTCATACTAATGGAATACTTAACAGCTGATTGAATAACAGTTAACCATATTTGTTTACACACTTTCACCTTTAAGAATGCTCTTTATTGTTACTGTGTTTTTTTACCAAGTTTAATTTAATGGTGTCATATACTGCTTCAACGTATCAATATTATATAATCTCATATTAATATTGTATAATCCCATTTCTGGATCAACCGAGAAAACTGTTTTGGGATGTGGTACATTTAAAACTTTGTAAGGACCGCTATATTAAGGGAAAAAACTTGTGTGTTTCTTTCTTCAAATTTGAGCTGTGGTGTATTTCCTTAATTAGTACCATATCACCCACATCGGAGATAGGTGTCATAGCTTTTCATTATATTTATGCATTTGTTTATCTGCTGCTCCTTGTAAATTTTATTTTACATCATCATCCAAGCTGTCTCTGTGTTTGTTATTATCATTGTCTGACCATTTAAACAATTTCAACAGTTGCTCACTCATGAATTTACCTTGAAGTATTTCGATGTGAGATAAACCAATAGATAAATGTGGAAGTTCATTAAGTATTACTTGGAACTCTGGTGTTTTATGTACCCAAGTTGAATGTCTGTCTCAACAGTACGTCCTACATAACCTACAGATTTCTTTCTTGATATATTCACAAGGGTTACTTTGTGAGTGGTATTTTGAGATAGCAATGTGTCTAACATTTCCCTATGCTAAGAAATCATTAAAGGCTTAACCCACAAATTGTGGACCATTGTCTGTCAACAATCTATGTGGCTTTCCCATCTCCGAGAAATATTCCCATAGACATCTAACCACCTTCTCTGTGTTGGCATGCTCAATAAGACAGAGTTCAAGAGTTCAAGGTATTTAGACCAATACTTCATTAGTACAAATATGTAAGGGAAGCCCTCCCCCTCCCCCTCATCTATTGATTGGTAAATGGTAAATAAGAAATCAGAAGCCGTGATGGAATGTAAGACTTTAGGTATTATCGGGTATAAATTACAAATTATCACTTGGTTGTTGTCTTTCATCTTTTGGGAAGTTCCACATGTACTTAGTACAGACAATAATTTTGTACTTATGTTCTTAAAGCAATAAAATCTCACCATATGTTGAACACATTTTCGTACGCCAAAGTGTCTATATCTTGGATAAACAAATGAAATAAAATCAAGTTCTACAATTTTGAAATACACAGGCTCCATTCAAGTATAACTTTCTTTACTCTCCAGAACAAAATGTGGTTTACCATAATCAGTTCTAACGTACCATTATCAATTGTCCCTACTCAGTCTAAGGTTTTCCACTTATCCTCGAAATATGGTTCGTCAGTGACGTCTTTCTTTATTCTTAAAGTTAGGTTCTTACTTCATTACTAGTATCGCATAATGATAAAAAAGTAATGTTGAAGCAAACTCCTGGATCATCCATTCTTACCAAATCATTCATGCCAAATGGCAAGCATGATAATGTGTCAGGAACTACATGCAAAAATAGTACCCAATGTATTAACCTGCTACGTAATAGTCAACTTTTCGTAAGGAAAGCAAGTGCTTGGTGGTCAGTATTTTTCATTCCCAAATTAGTTTGAAATTTTTTTATACTTCACACAATAGCAAGTAATTCTTAGCCCGGAAGTTTTAATTACTGAATTCTTTCTCTGTTGGCCTGTAGTTCAACTCACATTTGGTTAGAGCTTGTCTCACAAAATCTAGTGTATTATGTCCTCCCATTCTAATATCCCACTCTCTCTGAAACAACTCACATGCTATTCCATACTCCGAGGTGTCAGTACTTAACTTATAAAAGGTTTGTCCATCTTTGGGTGGTTTAAAATGGGTGTCTGTACTAGGGCTACTTTAATCTCACTAAAGGCCTTAGACTTAGGATTATTCACAGACTGACCTCAAAAACATTTCCTACAGAGTCCTGCTAGTCCCAGAAATGCTTTCAATTGTTTCATATTTTTAAGTTCTGAACATTACCCGGTCTAGATCTGCTTTTATTCCATTTATGCCTACCAAGTGATGAAGAAACTTAAGTTCTTCTCTCCCAAGAACTGACTTTGACAGTCTTATAGTGATGTTGTTGTTGTGGTCTTCAGTCTTGAGACTGGTTTGATGCAGCTCTCCATGCTACTCTATCCTGTGCAAGCTTCTTCATCTCCCAGTACCTACTGCAACTTACATCCTTCTGAATCTGCTTAGTGTATTGATCTCTTGGTCTCCCTCTACAATATTTACCCTCCACGCTTCCCTCCAATGCTAAATTTGTGATCCCTTGATGCCTCAAAACATGTCCTACCAACCAATCCCTTCTTCTAGTCAAGTTGTGCCACAAACTTCTCTTCTCCCCAATCCTATTCAATACCTCCTCATTAGTTATGTGATCTACCCACCTTATCTTCAGCATTCTTCTGTAGCACCACATTTCAAAAGCTTCTATTCTCTTCTTGTCCAAACTGGTTATCGTCCATGTTTCACTTCCATACATGGCTACACTCCATACAAATACTTTCAGAAACGACTTCCTGACACTTAAATCTATACTCGATGTTAACAAATTTCTCTTCTTCAGAAACGATTTCCTTGCCATTGCAAGTCTACAATTTATATCCTCTCTACTTTGACCATCATCAGTTATTTTACTCCCTAAATAGCAAAACTCCTTTACTACTTTAAGTGTCTCATTTCCTAATCTAATCCCCTCAGCATCACCCGATTTAATTTGACTACATTCCATTATCCTCGTTTTGCTTTTGTTGATGTTCATCTTATATCGTCCTTTCAAGACACTGTCCATTCCTTTCAACTGCTCTTCCAAGTCCTTTGTTGTCTCTGACAGAATTACAATGTCATCGGCGAACCTCAAAGTTCTTATAGTGATACCTGTAACATAAAACTTTTCTTATGTTCTAATCAGGAAATCATAAGGTTTTTCCCATGTCTTGGACACTAGGAGTATGTCGTCAACATAGATTATTAGTTCTTTCAATAAATCCTTATCCAGTGCAACATCCAACACTCTTATGAATGCCGAGTTTGAGATACTCTATGTGATCAAAAGTACCCGGACACCTGGCTGAAAATGACTTACAAGTTTGTGGTGCCCTCCATCAGTGATGCTGGAATTCAGTATGGTGCTGGCCCACCCTTAACCTTGATGACAACTTCCACTCTCGCAGAAATACATTCAGTCAGGTGTTGGAAGGTTTCTTTGGGAATGGCAGCCCACTCATCATGGAGTGCTGCACTGAGGATAGGTATCGATATCGGTCGGTGAGGCCTGGCACGAAGTCGGCATTCAGAAACATACCAAAAGTGTTCTATAGGATTCTGGTCAGGACTCTGTGCAGGCCAGTCCATTACAGGGATGTTATTGTCATGTAACCACTCCACCACAGGCCACACATTATGAACAGGTGCTTGATCGTACTGAGAGATGCAATTGCCATCCCCGAATTGCTCTTCAACAGTGGGAAGCAAGAAGGTGCTTAAAACATCGATGCAGGCCTGTGCTATGATAGTACCACACAAAACACAAGGGGTACAAGTCCCCTCCATGATAAACATGGCCGCCTCCGAATTTTACTGTTGGCACTACACACCCTGGCAGATGATGTTCACCGGGCACTTGCCATACCTCCACCCTCCCATCAGATCACCACATGGTGTACCGTGATTCATCGCTCCACACAACATTTTTCCACTGTTCAATTGTCCAATGTTTACACTCCTTACACCAAGCGAGGCGTCGTTTGGCATTTACTGGCATAATGTGTGGCTTATGAGCAGCCGCTCGACCGTGAAATCCAAGTTTTCTCACCTCCAGTCTAACTTCCACAGTACTTGCAATGGATCTTGATGCAGTATGGAATTCCTGTGTGATGGTCTGGATATATGTCTGCCTATTACACATTACACCCTCTTCAACTGTCGGCGGTCTCTGTCAGTCAACAGATGAGGTCAGCCAGTACACTTTTGTACTGTACATGTCCCTTCACTTTTCCATTTCACTATCACATTGGAAACAGTGGACCTATGGATGTTTAGGAGTGTGGAAATCTTACATACAGAAGCATGACACAAGCGACACCCAATCACTTCACCATGTTCAAAGCCCATGCATCCTGTGGAGTGCCCCATTCTGCTCTCTCACAATGTTTAATGACTACTGAGGTCGTTGATATGGAGTACCTGGCAGTAGGTATCAGCACAATGCACCTAATATGAAAACGTATGTTTTTGGGGGTGTCCGGATACTTTTGATCACATAGTGTATTTAATCCAAAGGGTAACGCTCTAAATTGGTATAATTTACCCTCATATAAAAAGCAGTAAATTTCCTTGAATTCTCATCAAATTTGACTTGTCAGTACCCATGCGTGAGATCCATCGAGCAAAAATAATTTGCCTGTTCAAACTTCATCAATATTTCATCTGTTCAGACTGGTCGATCTCTTTCAAATTCTATGCACGTATTTAGAGTATGTGCATCCAACATTAGAAGTACCCTCCTGCTGCTTTATGTACTACTAATAACTGGTTATTGCATATGCTAGAACTCCTTTCTATTCTGCCCACTTCTAACATTTTATTAATCTCCTCTTGTACGGCTGCTCATACACTTAGTGATACCGGATAGGGTTTACAGAAAAAAGGGGATTTATCTTTGATCTTAAATCTACAAACAAAGTTACCAAGTACTCCAAGTTTATCTGACAAAACTTTATTATAATTCATCAATATATGGTGTAGATCATTTTTCTGTAACTCAGTTTACAAATAAGATTCATAAGCTTTTGTCCTAATTAGTTTTTGCAGCATACATTGTGTATCCACAGTGTACTCTAAATCCATCATGGTGCTCGTTGCTACAAGGCGGATGTTAAATGTCTTGGTATTACAAGTAATCTTCCCACTAAATGGTATGCCTAATACTTGGTCTTGGTAAGTAAATGTTAATATCTGTACTAAAACATCCAGTATAACTTTAAATTTTATTAGCCAATCTGTACCTAGTAACAATCGCAAATTTACACTAGGCACTTCTAAGAATGTCTGCATAAGCATAAAATTGTTTAATTATATCAGTAACTGCACTTCATGTTTAATTTGTTTTGTTCCGTGTCCAGTTATTTCTACTAATATACCACAATAACCGGCAGTATTGGATACTCTGTCCTGCATTGTAATACTTCAGACAAAGACTCTGACACAACAGAAATTTCACTTCATGTATTTATGTACACACTCACTTCCTGATTGTCAATCATTCCCAAAACTACTTGTTTAGTAAACTTGATACCTGTTTCTTTGTCTTCTTCAGCAAGTAACGAATTTGGTAGTGATGTTACCTCACTACAGGCAACCAACTTTTTTCATACGGGACTACACTTGGACTGGTCCTGAATCATGACTTCTTGACAAGGCTGCCGATCATTTTCCATTACTATTGTTTGGATTTTCGAAAAAGGCTACACTATTCTAGCACCTTCTTTTAGGCCATTGTTTTGTAAATGTTTGTGTATCAATGCTTTGAACTCCCCATCTTTGTTGTTTAGATTTACTATTCTGACTTTTATGTATCTAACAATATTTAACCTTTCATTTTTTCTGGTATTTAGGGTTAAATTTACCTCTTTTCTGGCACATATCCTCATGACTGAGATTATTGCACTCGTTATTCATCTTATCTAGGTTTTCAACAAATGACAGCAATTCATTCATGGTAGACCAACCCCTATATAAAATTTACTTTCTTAGAAAGAATGGTAAACACCTTACCAATACCTTTGTTGGATGTATTTAGCCTATTGGGTTACCTAAATACTTAGATGTCATTTGATATACTTTTTGAAACTACTCCATGAACTGTTAAAATATTTTGGGTCTAATAAATATAGCACCAATATCTCATGTATTGTTTCAGACAAATATTTACACATGAATTTCTCCCCAAACTCATCCCATGAGGTAAATTCTTCCAAGTGGGTGTTTCCCCACTCAGCAGCATCCCCCAGAAAATAACACAAAATGAAACCTATCTTTCTAGCTCTCTTCCGACTTTTGTGGTAATGACCTGGAAAATATGTTGGATGTACTTCCTCATCTGGTTTAAACTTACTCATTGGTGTTGTTAACGACTTCCTCCCCAGAAAGCTGCCCATTTTCTAAAGTGCGTGAAATTTCCTGAAATTCCTGATCTAAAAATGCTTTGATTTTTTTCTCTGGTACAGGCTTAGACGAAGCACTCTTGAAATTCCTCAAACTAATTGCCCTGAATTTTGTTCATTTTCTCAAGGAAATTCTTATTTCGTAACACATATTGAAGAGATTCGTCTATATACTATGGGTACAAAATAGGCAAATAACCAACAGGTGATACATTTGATCTGTCTGTTTCTTGATCAGACCATGTTGGTAACTGGTAGATTGATACATCTGTTTTGACCTTTGAAGATACAGTAAGCTTGAACTCAAAGTGCTTATCGCATCTGAATATTGAGTCATCATCGTGTACGAGAATCCAATATATCATTGTGTACGTGAATCCAATATAATAAGATTTTGTATGTCCATCCTTTTGGCAGGAGGTCTTTAGGACAATGGCCATCTACTATTGTGACAAAATAAAACACCTACAGATGTCCTTATGATTTTATTTTGTTTTGTTGCAACCAGTTTCAACGCTTCAATGGACCATCTTCAGGCTGTTGTTGATGTGATACGGGTTGATATATATATATATATATATATATATATATATATATATATATATATATATATATATATATATATATATAAAAAACAAAGATGAGGTGACTTACCGAACGAAAGCGCTGGCAGGTCGATAGACACACAAACAAACACAAACATACACACAAAATTCAAGCTTTCGCAACAAACTGTTGCCTCATCAGGAAAGAGGGAAGGAGAGGGAAAGACGAAAGGATATGGGTTTTAAGGGAGAGGGTAAGGAGTCATTCCAATCCCGGGAGCGGAAAGACTTACCTTAGGGGGAAAAAAGGACGGGTATACACTCGCGCACACACACACACACACACACACACACACACACACACACACACACATATCCATCCACACATATACAGACACAAGCAGACATATTTAAAGACAAAGAGTTTGGGCAGAGATGTCAGTCGAGGCGGAAGTGCAGAGGCAAAGATGATGTTGAATGACAGGTGAGGTATGAGTGGCGGCAACTTGAAATTAGCGGAGATTGAAGCCTGGTGGGTAACGGGAAGAGAGGATATATTGAAGAGCAAGTTCCCATCTCCGGAGTTCGGATAGGTTGATGTTGGTGGGAAGTATCCAGATAACCCGGACGGTGTAACACTGTGCCAAGATGTGCTGGCTGTGCACCAAGGCATGTTTAGCCACAGGGTGATCCTCATTACCAACAAACACTGTCTGCCTGTGTCCATTCATGCGAATGGACAGTTTGTTGCTGGTCATTCCCACATAGAATGCATCACAGTGTAGGCAGGTCAGTTGGTGAATCACGTGGGTGCTTTCGCACGTGGCTCTGCCTTTGATCGTGTACACCTTCCGGGTTACAGGACTGGAGTAGGTGGTGGTGGGAGGGTGCATGGGACAGGTTTTGCATCGGGGGCGGTTACAAGGATAGGAGCCAGAGGGTAGGGAAGTTGGCTTGGGGATTTCATAGGGATGAACTAACAGGTTACGAAGGTTAGGTGGACGGCGGAAAGACACTCTTGGCGGAGTGGGGAGGATTTCATGAAGGATGGATCTCATTTCAGGACAGGATTTGAGGAAGTCGTATCCCTGCTGGAGAGCCACATTCAGAGTCTGGACAAGTCCGGGAAAGTATCCTGTCACAAGTGGGGCACTTTTGTGGTTCTTCTGTGGGGGATTATGGGTTTGAGGGGATGAGGAAATGGCTCTGGTTATTTGCTTCTGTACCAGGTCGGGAGGGTAGTTGCGGGATGCGAAAGCTGTTGTCAGGTTGTTGGTGTAATGATTCAGGGATTCCGGACTGGAGTAGATTCGTTTGCCATGAAGACCTAGGCTGTAGGGAAGGGACCGTTTGATGTGGAATGGGTGGCAGCTGTCATAATGGAGGTACTGTTGCTTGTTGGTGGGTTTGATGCGGACGGATGTGTGAAGTTGGCCATTGGACAGGTGGAGGTCAACGTCAAGGAAAGTGGCATGGGATTTGGAGTAGGACCAGGTGAATCTGATGGAACCAAAGGAGTTGAGGTTGGAGAGGAAATTCTGGAGTTCTTCTTCACTGTGAGTCCAGATCATGAAGATGTCATCAATAAATCTGTACCAAACTTTGGGTTGGCAGACTTGGGTAACCAAGAAGGCTTCCTCTAAGCGACCCATGAATAGGTTGGCGTACGAGGGGGCCATCCTGGTACCCATGGCTGTTCCCTTCAATTGTTGGTATGTCTGGCCTTCAAAAGTGAAGAAGAACTCCAGAATTTCCTCTCCAACCTCAACTCCAGTATAGGAAATTTGCTGATTGACCTCCAGTTCTCTCTTCCCATCTCCTCCTGTCCATCTTTACTCTAGCCGCTTGTCTTTATTACTCTCATCATTAAGAAAGCACTACTTCTGAGGACTACATCTTCCTCGAGTAATTCTATCAGCTGTACAATGATCTCATATACTGAAGGCAAGTACCGATTAATTCATCTGTGCTGTAAAATCCTGGAGCACATCTATGGGGCCTGGGAACTGGTCTAATAGCTGAAGTTGTCTGTACTGGGGCACACCCAGATTTGTCAGATTCGAGGGGAGTCTGCTGTACGGAGAAGTACTGCCGTCACCATTTGGAGGACAAACTGTGACTGCTTTGAAGGAGGCTGATGAGGCTGTGGTGCATTGCCAGGGGCCAGGCATTAGCCTGACAGCAGGACTTTTCCATCAATGTGCTGGCCCCAGGAGTACAGAGCAGATGTGGCAACTTGAGCCAGTGCTAGAGGCTGCAGTGGCTGGCGGCTGACAATTTGGGGGGAGGCACTGGCCTGTGTTGGGGCACCGGCTACACTCATTTTAGGCTTGGCATCACTCGCCTGGGTAGTCACTGCGGGCCACAGTTCAGAGACGACTGAGTTCGTCGGCAGATGGCGAGCAAGACATAATTGAAATGGTCTCAAAAGCGGAATGTCATTGGCCCGAGCAGCTTGTGGAGAATCACGACAGCCAATATGGGGCATGGCCGAGCTGTACCTTCACCCACTCTTGACAGTGGATGGTGCCTTCTCCTGGTCTTCAGAAGATGATGGCAGCCACAGCCAGAGAGGAGGGGTGTGAGAGATTAGCTACAACGGATACTGAGAGAAGCGAAGGTGGGCGGGGGTTACTTCCATATGTGCAAATATGGTGTAACCAATACAAGTTATGAAAACTATACTGCACGGTGTGGCCGTGAGTGCATAAGGCAGTGTTTTCTGTATTATGTTTTGTATTGACGTAAAGGTTGTGTCTCAGCCACTGTACAAAGTCACATGTTTTTGTGTGTTATGCTGCTGTCCATTGTTGGTATATTAGGTAGCTCTGGGTAGTCACGTTGTCCATAGTATTAGCTGAGTAGCTGGCAGAGGATTCTGGTAGTAGGGTGTAGATTGTGTTGTCGCATTTGGTCATGTAGCATACCGTGTTGTTACGATTGCCCACTTATAAATTTACTTTGAGCTGATGCAGTCATTTCTCTTCATATGCCCTGGGTCAGTGCCTGCTTGTATGACACCAGGACTAAATAAGATTATTGTTTGAAAATGTTGTATCTGCTTAGAATAAGTTTTGTTGTTGTTATTATTATTATTATTTCTTTCCTTTCACAGACGTTACGTCTGGTTAAAAATGGAAAGTGACGCGGACCTTGATCAAGCGTGACTTCCTTTTAACTGTACGGTATATGTTACATTGCATTTAGGAACTTTTGGGTAATTGAACATGTATCAATAATTACAGATTTCTGTAGTTGTATATATAAGTTTGGATGTAGCTGTATTGCATTGATGTACTGTTGGATATTGTGTGGTATGACTCCTGTAGTTCATAGTATAATTGGTATAATGTCAACTTTATCCTGATGCCACATGTCCTTGACTTCCTCAGCCAGTTGGATGTATTTTTCAATTTTTTCTCCTGTATATTTGTTGCATTGGGTATGGATATTTCCATTAGTTGTGTTAATTTCTTCTTTTTATTGGTGAGTATGATGTCAGGTTTGTTATGTGGTGTTGTTTTATCTGTTATAATGGTTCTGTTCCACTATAATTTGTATTCATCATTCTCCAGTACATTTTGTGGTGCATACTTGTATGTGGGAATGTGTTGTTTTATTAGTTTATGTTGTATGGCAAGTTGTTGATGTATTATTCTTGCTACATTGTCATGTCTTCTAGGGTATTCTGTATTTGCTAGTACTGTACATCTGCTTGTGATGTGATCTACTGTTTCTATTTGTTGTTTGCAAAGTCTGCATTTATCTGTTGTAGTATTGGGATCTTTAATAATATGCTTCCTGTAATATCTGGTGTTTATTGTTTGATCCTGTATTGCAATCATGAATCCTTCCGTCTCACTGTATATGTTGTCTTTTCTTAGCCATGTGTTGGATGCGTCTTGATCGATGTGTGGCTGTGTTAGATGATACGGGTGCTTGCCATGTAGTGTTTTCTTTTTCCAATTTACTTTCTTCGTATCTGTTGATGTTATGTGATCTAAAGGGTTGTAGAAGTGGTTATGAAATTGCAGTGGTATAGCCGATGTATTTATATGAGTGATTGCCTTGTGTATTTTGCTAGTTTCTGCTCGTTCTAGAAAGAATTTTCTTAAATTGTCTACCTGTCCATAATGTAGGTTTTTTATGTCGATAAATCCCCTTCCTCCTCCCTACCTGCTTAATGTGAATCTTTCTGTTGCTGAATGTATGTGATGTATTCTATATTTGTGGCATTGTGATCGTGTAAGTGTATTGAGTGCTTCTAGGTATGTGTTACTCCATTTCACTACTCCAAATGAGTAGGTCAAGATTGGTATAGCATAAGTATTTATAACTTTTGTCTTGTTTCTTGCTGTCAATTCTGTTTTCAGTATTTTTGTTAGTCTTTGTCTATATTTTTCTTTTAGTTCTTCTTTAATATTTGTATTATCTATTCCTATTTTTTGTCTGTATCCTAGATATTTATAGGTATCTGTTTTTCCCATTGCTTCTATGCAGTCGCTGTGGTTATTCAATAAGTAATCTTCTTGTTTAGTGTGTTTTCCCTTGACTATGCTATTTTTCTTACATTTGTCTGTTCCAAAAGCCATATTTACATCATTGCTGAATGCTTCTGTTATCTTTAGTAATTGATTGAGTTGTTGATTTGTTGCTGCCAGTAGTTTTAGATCATCCATGTATAGCAAATGTGTGATTTTGTGTGGGTATGTTCCAGTAATATTGTATCCATAATTTGTATTATTTAGCATGTTGGATAGTGGGTTTAGAGCAAGGCAGACCCAGAAAGAACTTAATGAGTCTCCTTGGTATATTCCATGCTTAATCTGTATTGGTTGTGATGTGATATTATTTGAATTTGTTTGGATATTAAGTGTGGTTTTCCAATTATTCATTACTATGTTTAGGAACTGTATCAATTTAGGATCTACTTTCTTTATTTCCAATATTTGTAGTAACCATGAGTGGGGCACACTATCAAAAGCTTTTTGGTAATCAATGTATGGGTAGTGTAGCGACCTTTGTTTAGTTTTAGCTTGATATGTCACCTCTGCATCTATTATCAGTTGCTCTTTACATCTTCGTGCTCCTTTCCAACAGCCTTTTTGTTCTTCATTTATAATTTTGTTCTGTGTTGTATGTGTCATTAATTTCTGTGTAATGACTGAAGTTAATATTTTTTATATTGTTGGTAGGCATGTTATGGGGCGATATTTAGGTGGGTTTGCTGTGTCTGCTTGATCTTTAGGTTTCAGATAAGTTATTCCATGTGTAAGTGTATCAGGGAATGTGTATGAGTCTCCAATGTAACTGTTAAATAATTTAGTTAGATGTGAATGTGTTGAGGTGAACTTCTTTAGCCAGAAATTTGCTATTTTATCTTTCCCAGGGGCTTTCCAATTATAAGTAGAATTAATTGCTTGGGTGACTTCAGGTTGCAAAATTATCACTTCAGGCATTTGTGGTATCATCTTGTATGTGTCTGTTTCTGCTTGTATCCACTGTGCATGCCTGTTATGCTGTACCGGGTTTGACCATATGATGCTCCAGAAGTGTTCCATGTCTGTTATGTTTGGTGGATTGTCTATTTTAATGTGTGTGTTATCTATTGTCTGGTAAAATTTCTTTTGGTTTGTGTTGAATTATTATTATTATTATTATCTTCACTTTCTCAGATGTTAAGTCCGGTTAAAAATGGAGTGACACGGACCTTGATCAAGCGTCACTTCCTATTAACTGTACGGTATGTGTTATATTGCATTTAGGAACTTTCGGGTAATTGAACATGTATCAATAATTACGGATTTCTGTAGTTGTATATATATGTTTGGATGTAGCTGTATTGCATTGATGTACTGGTGGATATTGTGTGGTATGACTCCTGTAGTTGATAGTATAATTGGTATGATGTCAACTTTATCCTGATGCCACGTGTCTTTGACTTCCTCAGCCAGTTGGATGTATTTTTCAATTTTTTCTCCTGTTTTCTTTTGTATATTTGTTGTATTGGGTATGGATATTTCGATTAGTTGTGTTAATTTCTTCTTTTTATTGGTGAGTATGATGTCAGGTTTGTTATTTGGCGTTGTTTTATCTGTTATAATGGTTCTGTTCCAGTATAATTTGTATTCATCATTCTCCAGTACATTTTGTGGTGTATACTTGTATGTAGGAACGTGTTGTTTTAAAAGTTTATGTTGTAAGGCAAGCTGTTGATGTATTAGTTTTGCGACATTGTCATGTCTTCTGGGGTATTCTGTATTTGCTAGTATTGTACATCCGCTTGTGATGTGATCTACTGTTTCTATTTGTTGTTTACAAAGTCTGCATTTATCCGTTGTGGTATTGGGATCTTTAATAATATGCTTGTTGTAATACCTGGTGTTTATTGTTTGATCCTGTATTGCAATCATGAATCCTTCTGTCTCGCTGTATATATTGCCTTTTCTTAGCCATGTGTTGGATGCGTCTTGATCGATGTGTGGCTGTGTTAGACGATACGGGTGCTTGCCATGAAGTGTTACTTTTTCCAATTTACTTTCTTCGTATCTGTTGATGTTATGTGATCTAAAGGGTTGTAGAAGTGGTTATGGAATTGCAGTGATGTAGCCGATGTATTTATATGAGTGATTGCCTTGTGTATTTTGCTAGTTTCTGCTCGTTCTAGAAAGAATTTTCTTAAATTGTCTACCTGTCCATAATGTAGGTTTTTTATGTCGATAAATCCCCTTCCTCCTTCCTTTCTGCTTAATGTGAATCTTTCTGTTGCTGAATGTATGTGATGTATTCTATATTTGTGGCATTGTGATCGTGTAAGTGTATTGAGTGCTTCTAGGTCTGTGTTACTCCATTTCACTACTCCAAATGAGTAGGTCAATATTGGTATGGCATAAGTATTTATAGCTTTTGTCTTGTTTCTTGCCGTCAATTCTGTTTTCAGTATTTTTGTTAGTCTTTGTCTATATTTTTCTTTTAGTTCTTCTTTAATATTTGTATTATCTATTCCTATTTTTTGTCTGTATCCTAGATATTTATAGGCATCCGTTTTTTCCATCGCTTCTATGCAGTCGCTGTGATTATCCGATATGTAATCTTCTTGTTTAGTGTGTTTTCCCTTGACTATGCTATTTTTCTTACATTTGTCTGTTCCAAAAGCCATACTTATATCATTGCTGAATCCTTCTGTCATCTTTAGTAATTGGTTGATTTGTTGATTTGTTGCTACCAGTAGTTTTAGATCATCCATGTATAGCAAATGTGTGATTTTGTGTGGGTATGTTCCAGTAATATTGTATCCATAATTTGTATTATTTAGCATGTTGGATAGTGGGTTCAGAGCAAGGCAGAACCAGAAAGGACTTAATGAGTCTCCTTGGTATATCCCATGCTTAATCTGTATTGGCTGTGATGTGATATTATTTGAATTTGTTTGGATATTAAGTGTGGTTTTCCAATTTTTCATTACTATGTTTAGCAACTGTATCAATTTAGGATCTACTTTTTATACTTCCAATATTTGTAGTAACCATGAGTGGGGTACACTATCAAAAGCTTTTTGGTAATCAATGTATGCGTAGTGTATGCGACCTTTGTTTAGTTTTAGCTTGATATGTCACCTCTGCATCTATTATCAGTTGCTCTTTACATCCTCGTGCTCCTTTGCAACAGCCTTTTTGTTCTTCATTTATAATTTTGTTCTGTGTTGTATGTGTCATTAATTTCTGTTTAATGACTGAAGTTAATATTTTGTATATTGTTGGTAGGCATGTTATGGGGCGATATTTAGCTGGGTTCGCTGTGTCTGCTTGATCTTTGGGTTTCAGATATGTTATTCCGTGTGTAAGTGTATCAGGGAATGTGTATGGATCTGCAATGTAACTGTTAAATAATTTAGTTAGATGTGAATGTGTTGAGGTGAACTTCTTTAACCAGAAATTTCCTATTTTATCATTTCCAGGGGATTTCCAATTGTGAGTAGAATTAATTGCTTGGGTGACTTCATGTTGCAAAATTATCACTTCAGGCATTTGTGGTATCATCTTGTATGTGTCTGTTTCTGCTTGTATCCACCGTGCATACCTGTTATGTTGTACCGGGTTTGACCATATGTTGCTCCAGAAGTGTTCCATGTCTGTTATGTTTGGTGGATTGTTTATTTTAATGTGTGTATTATCTATTGTCTGGTAAAATTTCTTTTGGTTTGTGCTGAATGTTTGGTTTTGTTTCCTTCTATTTTCACTTTTTTTTGTATCTTCTGAGTCGTTTGGCTAATGCTTGTAATTTCTGCTTTTTTTCGTCTAATTGCTCTGTCGCTTCTTGTTGTGAGATTTTACCAAACCTTTTTCGTTTTTTTTTTTCCGAGATTTCATTTCTTATAAATTGTGTTAGCTGTCTGATGTCTTTTCTCAGTTTTTCTATTTTGATCTGTAGCCTGTGTTGCCATGCTGGTTTTGTGGGTTTCTTCTGTGTGTTGGTTGGTTCTGATCTCTGCCTAGTGTGTATATTTAGTGTAGTGAGTGCTCCTATATAAACCAGTAGTTGTAACTCTTCCATAGTTGTGTTTTCATTTAATTTGTTGTGTGTGATTGTGTTGATAGTTTTTATTGTTGTTTCGACTTGTGGGTTATTTGGTGGTCTTTGCAAGAATGGTCTAATGTCTGTATTTGTGTCTTTGTATTCTATATATGTTAGCTGAAATTTTTCTTCTATATCTAACATCTGTGTCACTTCGTGTTCTATTTGTGCTTGTTCTGGTGGCTGTCTTAAGATTTCGTTTTCCTCTGATTGTTTAATTGGTGCGTATTGTTCTTTGTTTGTTTGCTCTGGGATGTTTGAGTCCATTACTGTATTTTCTTCTTCTTCTGATTGCACATGATTTTGTTCCAGTATTTGTTGTACTTGTTGTTTGATGTTTTCTAATTCTGACTGGGGTATCCTGTTATTTTTTATTATTACACGGATCTGATCAGCTAGTCGTTGTTCTGTTAAAAATTTTAATTCTGGGTATCTGGTAATAAATGTTGTGTATACTTGTGATCTGTATCCAGTTGTGTTGGTTCCTAGGTTTGTTGCTTGGTAATAACAGAACATGAGGTGTCGATTAACTTCATCTGACCATCTCATCCCCTGTCTTTGTTTTCCTTCTAGGGTGGTTGCAAGAAGCATATCCTGCAAAACACCTCTATTTGGATTTAAATCATTTTCCAGTTGGCTAGCAGTGTCGTTACCATTGTGGGCGGGCATAGGGTTCAAGCGTCGTCCCCGACCATGACGGAGCTTGTCCGAGGCTTCTTTAGTTCTGTCCTGAACCAACTAATCACACTAAAAGGGGGGTTAGCCCTATTAGTGGTTTGTTCTTTTCGTCGCCTTTTACGACTGGCAGAACATACCGGAGGCCTATTCTTTTCCCGGGCCTCCACGGGGATTATTATTGTTATTATTATTATTTCCTTCACTTTCTCAGACGTTAAGTCCGGTTAAAAATGGAGTGACACGGACCTTGATCAAGCGTCACTTCCTTTTAACTGTACGGTATGTGTTATATTGCATTTAGGAACTTTCGGGTAATTGAACATGTATCAATAATTACGGATTTCTGTAGCTGTATATATATGTTTGGATGTAGCTGTATTGCATTGATGTACTGGTGGATATTGTGTGGTATGACTCCTGTAGTTGATAGTATAATTGGTATGATGTCAACTTTATCCTGATGCCACATGTCTTTCACTTCCTCAGCCAGTTGGATGTATTTTTCAATTTTTTCTCCTATTATAATTACTATTATTATTATTATTATTATTATTATTATTATCATTATTATTATTATTATTATTATTACTACTATTATTATTGTCCACCCCCGGTAGCTGGGTGGTCAGCGTGACAGATTGTCAATCCCAAGACCCGGGTTCGATTCCCGGCTGGGTAGGAGATTTTCTCCGCTCAGGCACTGGGTGTTGTGTTGTCCTAATCATCTTCATTTTATCTTCATTGACATGCAAATCGCCGAAGTGGCGTCAAACCGAAAGACTTGCACCTGGCGAACAGTCTACCCGACAGGAGTCCCTAGTTGCACGACTATTATTATTCTCATTCTTATTATTGCTATTATTATTATTATTATCTGAGCTCTGGTCATTTTTAAGTAAGTATTGTGTCTGGGAAGAATACTGTTTGTATTAATATTAGCTGTCAAGCACCTCTATTGAAGTTATTTGAGATTTTTATGGTAACATATGTTTGTTAATAAATGCTATTTTAAGATAGCACCACGCTTGGATAACTCCCCTTGCCCAAACACAAGATGCTATTCAACATCAGTTTAAGGTAAGCTTTATATTATTTTATGATTCTTTATAAATGTTTAATATGAAAACTGTGTGCATCATGAAGTGGACAAGGTTTCTACAAAGTTTGTAATACACAGGACAGTTTTAGATGACATAAGACAAATATATTTTATTGTACTGCAATTCTTACATCTATATAACCTCTTATTGTCATCAACATGTACTTACCTAATTCATCTGCTGTTCTAAAGCCCTCCTCCTGACATGCAATCATTGTTATTATCAATGCTATCACTGGTGCAAGGAATAAAATGAAGTCTGAGATGAAAGCTGTGCACCAGAAGATAAATACATCAACACCTGACACCATCTGCAGCAGCTTTACCTTGCTAACACGTTCTTTTATGTAAAATAATACAAAAAATGGTGCTACATATGACAATGAGAAGGCAAGATTTAAAGCCACTTGAAATCCAGCAGATCTTCCATCAGCTGCCAACGACAACTGAAATTTGGAAATACAATGAATAATTTTTTTGTTATTTGACAGAATTTATAAGAGCACTAAATTTTAAATATTTAACTGATACCTGTGATTCCTGTGAATAAGGTAGTGGATGATTGACAATTCTCAGTGTGTAGTTGTTATTGCCAGAATAAAATCTCATCATTGCATTCACAAGTAAGTTCAAAGACAAAGGTGGTGTATGATAAGGTTGAGCATTAAACCATCCTGTAGCAATAGGCTGATTTGTAATCTCGTTCAGTTCAAATGATGCACTGACAATATATCTTTGATTTGCTTCTTTCAAATTTTCGTTTTGCTGCAAGTAACAATTACCATAATTTGATAGCATTGTCTTTACTTAAGGAGAGGCAAATAATGAAATAAATAAGGACACACAGATATAGAATTCACAAAAGTTGACATGTACACTCACTGAAAATATTTTAATGGGACTAGACAGAAACAGTAGCATAATAGAAATAGACTTGTATTTTTCCGAGGCATTCAGTACTGTCCAACACTGTATTTTGCTAGATACATTAGAAGCTATTAGTATACCTGGAGTAGTGAAGAAACAGTTTCAGTCATATCTTCAAAATAGGAGACAGGCACTAGAAATTACTTCAGCAAACATTAAAAACCAAAGTATTGTTTATATATCTGACATTCAGACTGTACAAATAGAGGTCTCAATAGAGAAATGTCCCAGGACCTCTCTTTCTTATTCATGTAAATTATATTGAGAGTTCAGATGACGGTTCTCACATAACTCTATCTCCAGATGACACAAATGTTGTTGTAACTAATATAAACCAGGTATTACTAAAATTTGCAGCCAGTATTTTAGGATATATTGAAAATTAGTTTGAAATGAACATGTTAACCATAGATAAAGAAATTGAGAGGGTATCTGTCAGCACATTTTTGTGTGTTCTTACTGACGAAAATTCAGACTTGAAACTCTGCATCACATATCTCACTAAAAACTAAACTCTACTCACTTTGTGCTACATGTAACCAGCACTGAGTCTAGTAGAAAGTGTAGCAGAATTGTCTACTTGACTTACATCCAATCTGTTATTACCTGTGGCCTTCACTTCTGTGTTGTAATAAGACAGATCTAAAAACCATCTTCACCACATAGGAAGACACTATCAGAATAATTACCAATGATTCAAGGCTAACGCTCTTGAATCAATTATTTTGACAGCTAACTGTTCTACACTTGCCATCTCTACATATACACTCCTGGAAATTGAAATAAGAACACCGTGAATTCATTGTCTCAGGAAGGGGAAACTTTATTGACACATTTCTGGGGTCAGATACATCACATGATCACACTGATAGAACCACAGGCACATAGACACAGGCAACAGAGCATGCACAATGACGGCACTAGTACAGTGTATATCCACCTTTCGCAGCAATGCAGGCTGCTATTCTCCCATGGAGACGATCGTAGAGATGCTGGATGTAGTCCTGTGGAACGGCTTGCCATGCCATTTCCACCTGGCGCCTCAGTTGGACCAGCGTTCGTGCTGGACGTGCAGACCGCGTGAGACGACGCTTCATCCAGTCCCAAACATGCTCAATGGGGGACAGATCCGGAGATCTTGCTGGCCAGGGTAGTTGACTTACACCTTCTAGAGCACGTTGGGTGGCACGGGATACATGCGGATGTGCATTGTCCTGTTGGAACAGCAAGTTCCCTTGCTGGTCTAGGAATGGTAGAACGATGGGTTCGATGACGGTTTGGATGTACCGTGCACTATTCAGTGTCCCCTCAATGATCACCAGTGGTGTACGGCCAGTGTAGGAGATCGCTCCCCACACCATGATGCCGGGTGTTGGCCCTGTGTGCCTCGGTCGTATGCAGTCCTGATTGTGGCGCTCACCTGCACGGCGCCAAACACGCATACGACCATCATTGGCACCAAGGCAGAAGCGACTCTCATCGCTGAAGACGACACATCTCCATTCGTCCCTCCATTCATGCCTGTCGCGACACCACTGGAGGCGGGCTGCACGATGTTGGGGCGTGAGCGGAAGACGGCCTAACGGTGTGCGGGACCGTAGCCCAGCTTCATGGAGACGGTTGCGAATGGTCCTCGCCGATACCCCAGGAGCAACAGTGTCCCTAATTTGCTGGGAAGTGGCGGTGCGGTCCCCTACGGCACTAAGTAGGATCCTACGGTCTTGGCGTGCATCCGTGCGTCGCTGCGGTCCGGTCCCAGGTCGACGGGCACGTGCACCTTCCGCCGACCACTGGCGACAACATCGATGTACTGTGGAGACCTCACGCCCCACGTGTTGAGCAATTCGGCGGTACGTCCACCTGGCCTCCCGCATACCCACTATACGCCCTCGCTCAAAGTCCGTCAACTGCACATACGGTTCACGTCCACGCTGTCGCGGCATGCTACCAGTGTTAAAGACTGCGATGGAGCTCCGTATGCCACGGCAAACTGGCTGACACTGACGGCGGCGGTGCACAAATGCTGCGCAGCTAGCGCCATTCGACGGCCAACACCGCGGTTCCTGGTGTGTCCGCTGTGCCGTGTGTGTGATCATTGCTTGTACAGCCCTCTCACAGTGTCCGGAGCAAGTATGGTGGGTCTGACACACCGGTGTCAATGTGTTCTTTTTTCCATTTCCAGGAGTGTACAAAAAGTTCAATTTAAAAAAAAGTACAATGATAGTTTCAAAAGTAATTCCAGTCTCCATTCTTAACAACATGAAAGCATGCAATGATGTCCATATAAAAAGGACAGATAAAGTTTAAGAAAGCAAAGAAACAAGCATTCAGAGTAGTAAACAGTACAATAAACATCTGGAACAGGTAAAAGAAGGAAGCAATATTAAATTTTTTTAATGATCAACTTGTAGGAAATAGCTATTGTCATTTGTTATATGTCAGCAGTATTTTTAACCAAGTGCTTATTTTACTGTGAATGAATTAAGGAAGCAATATTCAAAAATTTTAAAGTCAACTTGTAGGAAATAGCTATTGTCATTCGTTATATTTCAGCAGTATTTTTAATCAAATGCTCATTTTATTGTGAATGAATAGTTGGAACAAATGTGTTAGAACTCAGATTTTATTAGTATGTAAGTGTCAGTGGTGTGTATTCAATAAGAAATACCTTTTTGTACTTCATTAGATTTGCTTATGCACTTTTGAATAATACATTGTGGCATGTAATATGCACCCTTGCCCTTTGTAGGATGCCATACAACCTTGTATTCTTTATGCTACAGATTTTCTGAAAACTCCTAGCATTATATGCTGTCTCTGGATGAATAAAGGTCATTCCATGGTTGCATGTGTTAAGAGTTAACAAATACACTTACAAAAAGCATCATAGGTAGCACAACTAACCTGCTAAAATTTTTCAATTTCTTATATTACAGTAGTTTGCATTTTAAGTAATTCAGGCAGGAAGTCTGAACCAGTTAAGACAAATATGAATGGCATATTAAAACTGAAAATATTTGTTGCATGTGTGAAGAATGAGAACAATTTGTTTCCACATAAGTAAAGATTTTCTGCTCTGATGATCCATCAATTTCAGTGAAACATTGTTTTATTGTAAATTAAATATTCACTTGTAAGACAACAGAATGGAATTTTTTCAAAATGTGTATGACATTTAATTTTCATTTGAAAATTTGTGTGTGGAACTTATGTGTGTGTGGCACACAGAGACATAATCCGTCAGTAAAAAATGCAAGAAACAAAAGGAGTTTACCATTAAAATGAATTTAAAGATGGTCAGACAATTCAAAATATGCAATACAAAATAAGTTTTCAGAATCTCATACAAGGAGAGCTATTAATCCTTGTATCCTGTCTGGAAATACTAATGTTTCTTTTCCTATACTTTCCACCAAAAACCGCATACTGGCACAGTATCTAATGTTATAGAGCACAAAGGAAACAGGAAATACAAATGGTAGGCAAAGATCACATAGTCAGGATATTCCTTCACAATCTCTTCATAGGTTTATGCAATAGTTGTCATTATTGTGTATTTCTGCACCACTTCTTCCGTACTAGTTTGGGCGTTCATTATGGTAATTTTGTCCTTTTTACCTGGTTCTGTCTGCTAACATTATCACAAAGATAAAATTGTATCACATTAGCTTTAAACAATGGAAAATCCAGGATGGAATAATGGCAATGTTATGAAAAAGACAGATTGCTACTCATCATATAGCGCATATGTTGAGTTGCATACAGGCACAACAAAGAGAGTGCTACACACATGAGGTTTCAGCCAGAAGGCCTTCTTCTGTGTTAGAATAGTCTGGCTTTGGCAGCCAAAGACAGTGGTCATGGGTGTGTGAGTTGTGTTTAAGTGAATGTGGGTGTGTGTGCTTAATTCAGAAGAAGCTTTAGTTTCTTCATTCAGACTTTTGCATCCCTGTTTGAATTTACAAGCTTGATTGAGCTTTCTTGTAAGTTCTGATACCTCATCAACTTTAAATTTTGTTACCAATGTTTTACGTTTCTTGCCTGTTTGACAAACCTCTGTTTACCTTATCAACTGCTTTCCCTGGTGATATGCTACTGCTATAAGAGCCCTTTTATGAAACTCTTTTTTCTGTCTCACATAATTATTTCAGCTTTTCTCTGTGCCACTTGTGTCTCATCCTATCCAACTCACACTTGACTTTTATCTTCTTTCTATCAGTCTGAAGTGCTTGTTTTTCTTTCATCCTTTGCAATTTAAGTCTATCACACTCTTTTCATCGATATTCTGCATACTTCATTGGATCCCATTTAGATTTTTCTCTAAACACACATGATCTATTAGTAGCAAACATTCTTAAACTGAGAAATAGTTTGGACAGTTAGGTTCAATTGGCTCTGAGCACTATGGGACTTAACATCTGAGATCATCAGTCCCCTAGAACTTAGAACTACTTAAACCTAACTAACCTAAGGACATCACACACATCCATGCCCGAGGCAGATTTCGAACCTGCGACTGTAGCGGTCGCGCGGTTCCAGACTGAAGCGCCTAGAACTGCTCGGCCACACGGGCCGGCAGACATTTAGGAAGCAAACAAAGAAGTAGCTGTTTAATGTACATATTGCAACACTGAAATAGAAATGTTAATATAGTGTGGTAAAATAGTATCAGACATACAACACAATTTCTGCACAAAAGTGTTACGCTACATAAAAAAAAAAAAAAAAAAAAAAAAAAAAAAAAAAAAAAAAAAAAAAAAAAAAAAAAAAAAAAAAAAGTTGATGTAGATAAATGTAGGCCGTGCATATAACCTTACTTTCAGAAGCTTCCAGATTGATAAATTAATTACTTTTGCTTCATCATAAATAACATCATGTTTTGTGATACGTGTGTTACAAAGGATCGTTATGTTTTATGAAGCAGTTCAGTGGAAAAATGCACCTAGAATGAGATTTTCACTCTGCAGCAGTGTGTGCGCTGATATGAAGCTTCCTGGCAGATTAAAACTGTGTGTCGGACCGAGACTCGAACTCGGGACCTGTGCCTTCCGGGCAAGCGCTCTACCATCTGAGCTACCCAAGCATGACTAACACCCCATCCTCACAGCTTTACTTCTGCCAGTACCACATCTCCTACCTTCCAAACTTTATAGAAGCTCTTCTGCGAACCTGCAGAACTAGCACTCCTGAAAGAAAGGATATTGCGGAGACATGACTTAGCCACAGCCTTGGGGGATGTTTCCAGAACAAGAGGTCCCGAATTCGAGTCTCAGTCTGGCACACAGTTTTAATCTGCCAAGAAGTTTCAAATGCACCTAATTTGCTTCAAAATTTCACTGAAAATTCTGTAGCATCTGAACAGTTAGTGTGGTGAATGGTAACCTAATGTTACAAAAGAGCATCTGACTGGGGCAGTCAACCTACAAGCTATAATTTCCATTTTCCGAGCAGCTCTACAATGACGAAATTGAAAAACCTAGGGAAATAAAATAATGAAGTATTTTTTAAATAAATTGTTTTATTGTGAAAAGGAATCATTTCTGTACAAATGTTTTTGTTAAAACTGCTTTGAACAATGTTAATTTTTTGGTATAGAGGATCCTGCCATATGAAATGACACACACTACTGCTACTACCACCACTATTATCACTACTTCTGCTATAGAATATCAGGCTGTTACTTACCTGGCAGGAAGCAAAACATCAGTATTACCAACAGCCACACAACACTATTGTAACTGCTAGATCTATTAGTTAATTCCTTGGGGAGAAGAGAGGAATGTGTGTGTCTTGGTGACCTGTCCTCCCTTTTTAATCTTCACAAATCTATTGACCAATCCAGCAGGAGCTTCCCTCTCTTCTTGAGGAGTGAATGACCTCTCCTTCTGTTTTACCAACTAAATTTCAAAAAGCTAGGATAGTGTCACGTACAGTAATGCTTGACTATCAGCAATGCTAATGTCTTGCTTACTGAAGCCATGTATCATCTCATAATTTTATAGACATGTAAATTATGATTACTACAATGACTATCCTAGTGGGATTCTACTTACAGCACGTAAAATTGCATCAGTAATGTTGGTATTGTTAATGCCAAGATCAACAATCCACTCCATTGGCAGCAAACTCTTGTATGTCTCATACAGCCCAATACTTTCATTTGACTTTGTACCAGTTAGTATATAGTTTTTATCATAGCTCTGAAACAAAGTATTACCAAGAAACTTTAAGTCAAATGCTACAGCAAAAGTACATAAATATCGTTTAAAACACAGCACAAGAAAAAGCCAAATTTGCTTTAGAAAATTGCAGAACTATAAGGAAGAATCAGTTTTCTTCTATGTGTATGTTATTATTATTAGACTTATACTGTTACTACTACTACCATCATCACTATTAGTGCAGCAGGTGTACTACAACATAGTGAAATTACGCTGGCATGTACCTGACGTCTTTCAGTGTATGTCTGAACTTTGTTACCTTCACTGGCGTGGAAAAAGCAAAGGTGCTATATATATTTTGTTTCGACATACAAAGTATTTAATATATCTTAAAATAAACCTTTGTACTTAATCAAACAATTATTATTTTCATTTCTTTTTGTACCAACCATGAACCATGGACCTTGTCATTGGTGGGGAGACTTGCATGCCTCAGTGACACAAATAGCCCCACTGTAGATGAAAACATAATGTTGGGGTACCCGTTGAGAGGTTAGCAATCATGGTTCCTAAGAGGGGCAGCAGCCTTTTAGTAGTTCCAAGGGCAACAGTCTCGATGATTGACTGATCTGGCCTTGTAACATAAACCAAAATGGCCTTGCCATACTGGTATTGTGTACGGCTGAAGGTAAGGGGAAACTACAGCTATAATTTTTCCCGAGAGCATGCAGCTTTACTGTATGGTTAAATGATGATGGAATCCTCTTGAGTAAAATATTCCAGAGGTAAAATAATCATTCATTCAGATCTCTGGCTGGGGACTACTCAGGAGGATGTCATTATCAGGAGAAACAAAACTGGCATTCTACAGATCAGAGCATGGAACGTCAGGTCCCTCAATTGGGCATGTACGTTAGAAAATCTGAAAAGGGAAATGGATGGAACAGGACTTCTGGTCAGGGGAATACAGGGTTATAAGTATGAAATCAAATAAGGCTAATGCAGAAGTACGTTTATTAATGAATAATAAAATAGGAACATGGGAAAGCTACAATGAACAGCATAGTGAACGCATTATTGTAGCCAAGATAGACACAAAGCCCACACCCATGACAGTAGTAGAAGTTTATAGG